>NC_053400.1:9814545-10114545 GCF_016859285.1 Xiphias gladius
GAACACGCTTTGAAAGTCAAAGCACAAGGCTAATCTTCATGTAGTTTGTAGAATATTACAGTGTTAATTAGGGTTAATTGAATAATTTCCCTCACTGCGTACTGATTATGGATGTCAAACACAGAGGGACTATTTGATTAAGCAGAATGCTCTGGATAGAAGATGTATGGCTAATGAGTAAATGTGAGGCCAAGATGAAATTCCTATACAGATCAAATTAAATTGTTTTTTATAAAGGTCAAAATGTGTGAATAAAGGCAGAAAATTATGATTGATCCTTAAACATAGGGAGTAAATGTACTTTTAATGAAATATTTACTCCTTTCAACACTCTGTTTAATGTGCAACACATTGCACATTAACTTAAAGCAGTTTTTTCGTTCAGCAACAAATCCGCTGTTTTGGAATCAAAATTTTCAAAATGATGCAGTAGAATTCAAAACAATTAAGGACTGTGAAGTTTGCCCGGTTTGAACCATACTCATGTCACATGTGTTCAGTTCTTCATTCGGCACCTGATTTGGGAACACGTTGTTTCCCACACCATCTTCTCATGAGTGATAATGCAATTTAGCAGGCAATACAGTACTGTGTGAGACCTGGGTGACATGCTCGTTTCAACACTGGCTTAAAAATTAAGACCCACAAGATCTTCGTTGTTACAAAGCACATTCACACACGCATGCACGCACACACACAGATGCAACAAAAACAAATTAGGACATATCTCATAATTCAATGTGACCAAATCCAATTGCAATCGGGGAAAACTCAATTTGTCCTGAGCCCTTGAAATAATGAGTTGATTTGAGCAGAAGTTCTAAAAATATTAAGTGTTTGTAAACAAAGCATTTTTCTGTTTTGACATTGTGTAAGTAACTGGGATTGCAAAGGACCCCTTAACTGAGGAAGAGCAGTAATGTGTGTCCCTAATGTTGGTAGAAGAGAAGAATGTAAATCATATGAGAGAGGGTTCTTAATTCGATGGTAACAGTAAAGTGAAGAGTTGCACTGTCTGAGTGAAAAGGACAAAATGCTGCTCACAGAAGGAAGGCAATTAATAAGAGTGTGAGCAGAGAGAGATATCTGGACATTTTTCCCTCAGAATATGTGTAATTTATATGTCTTGGTTGTTTATATGTCTTTCTGTGTGTGTTTTTGTGCAGTTGTCCACAATGAGTGTGTTAGCTATGTAGAAATAGGATGATGCCATCATCCAGGGAGTTGGCAGCAAATATCTGGTTAACAAATGATGATGTGAAACGTGGGCTCATAAGCCTATAAATCAGACTTCCCTCTTCAAATTAATAGAGTTGTTGACAGTTGACGGCTGAGGAGAAAAATCATAAATTATATCTGGCACACGAAAATAGCACAACAACTGGAGGGAAGACCTGAAATAGAAAATCGCCCTGCCAGCTTCTGATTTTTGTTTGACATACTTACCTTTTGAATAAATAAATACATAAATAAAACTATAAAACACACACAGGCGCGCGCGTGTGTGTGTGTTGTGTCTCAGACTTTTGGACCCCACTGTGTATTTAAATATATATATATATATATATATATAAATATATATATATATATATATATATGTGTGTGTGTGTGTGTGTGTGTCTGTGTATATTTTTCCCAAAATATGGAGGGAAAAAACATGACATTTTACATCAAATTTAACAAAATTTTGGAATAGAACATCCCATGTCCTCTCAAGACGTAATTGAATATTTTTATAATTTTATTTCTGATCCACATTTTATGCTAGTCTTGTGACAGAGCAGCAACACATCAGTGCATCTGCATCACAACTGTGAGACAAATGGCAGCACAGACTTATTGTTAAACGGAATGAGGATGACAGCGAAGATGAAGGAGGAAGTCAGTAAAAAGAGAGAAAAGAATAAAAAGAGACAGCGGAAAACAAGAGAGAAAAGAGGGGGAGGATGAGAGGAGAGCTAAGTACCAGGGAGCATGTCAATGTGGGGGGCTAATGGTGGGGGTACCAAGGTTGCAAGCAATTTCTCTTTGTTATCAAGTGAAATGACTCTGCAAATATGACAATAAATCACAGTGGAAATCAATCTGAGAGGAGGCGACTGTGAGCCACTGATAATGCATCAATCAATATTTAATGTTTAGACTTTAATTAATCCACAGGCGCCAAGCATTCTTTAAGTGACAAAGGGGGAGGAGAGGGGAAAAAACGAGCGGGGAGTGATTTTGCATAGAATAGCTCTTATATCAAACAGAGACACTGAGCCGGTCGGCCCCATCAGTCGATTTCCCACAGCTTCCCTGTGTTGCTTTATTGCCTATTCTCTTATTTACGGGAGCTTGAAACATAGTAGAATGAAAACAAAGGTGTTTGGTTAAAATATAGAGAAACATAAAAGCCTTTAATGTGTATATGATTTGTTTTAGCCACACTGACACTGCTTAAAGATGAGTCTCTCGTTTCTCACTGTGTTTCAGCTAATGTAAACTACACACATAATGGGATCCTAACTATTTCAGAAACTATGAGATTACAGATCTAAAAACACAGTGAGGATGTGTAATGCAACAGTGAGATTAGCTTATTTGGTAACGTGTAGGTCAACTTGTGGCACAATAAAATGCTAAACTAGCAGGGCTGCTTTGACCATTTAGGGGCCCCCCAGGGCAAAAATGAGCCCGGGGTCGCTATTAACCCATTCATTCCATGACTTAAGGCCATGTATGCCATACCATACCATACCCTACCATGTATACTTGAAAAGAGGTAGCTCGTCTGACCACACTGTAAGTGAAAGGTATAATGGACACACCTTCAGACATTCTTCTCGGGTAGACATTTGTAGTGTTCCACTTGTTTGCACACCCAAAATGTGACAGAAATAGCTGTGCATGAGTTAAAAAAAAAAAGAGGTTAAGAGGGAAGTGCAAACCCTGCTTACCTTATCAAATCCAAACTGTTGGCCAGTCATTACATTCAGTGGGTGTGAATGTCGGATTGTCGGTTTCAGAAAGTTACAGAATTTGTTGGACGCAACCCCCTCGATTCCGACATCGGAAGAAACACATTTACCTGAATTAAATCGACAAATTGTCGAGGTAGAGACGTTTGTAGAATACAGAATGACAAGTCTGACTGTGGCTTACAGGCTAGACAAGAAAACATGGTGGCAACTAAAAGGCTACAGATTTGACTTATGAGAAACATCAAGAGCTCATCAACAGTACTGGTTCTCTTGCTAATACTTTTATTATAGCTTGCTTACATAGACTATCAGCTAAATGCCTGGTGTCTGATTGTTTGATCTTCCCTTCTGCAGAATTACTTTCAAACTTCTAAAACTCATACTTTTTCTGCCTTAGCAATTGTGGGAATGCAACTCTCAGGGCTGTGAGAACACTAAGACCCATCTCGATACACCAGCTGCCCTGGTCTCCATACCTGCACACCGCTGACACTACTGCAATGTCTGATTCAGGGGCTCTATCGAACAAAAATCCCTGTCTGAACAATGCAACCACGGAGCCGTTAAGAAGGACCGCTTGAGCATGGAACCATGCTTAGCCCCCGCCCTCTGATCACACTGACACATCCCACAGGTACTAATTACTGAATCTACTCCACTGAGGAGTTGTGGGAGAAATAACATGGAAGACGCTTGACATTTGGATACCTGCTGTAAGATTCACAGGGATAATTGGGACACAACTGAGAGGGAGGTCCACCAAGTCTGTTTTAGTTGATAAAATGGCTTTAGGTAACCCCCCCGAGTGAGGCACATCACCAAAAACATGACCTCTTGAGAGCACTGAGCGGGTCAGCACAGGAGGGGGAAAAGAACACAGGCATTTCAAGTTTAAAAACTAGCAGTCGGCGGACAATTATTTGAGGAGTTCCTTGAGATGTGGATAAAAGGCTTACCCATAACGGCTCCTGATATTCTTGACCGCACATATTGCGTTTGATCCATTGTGCCATTGTCCACAGAATTACAGTTCTTTTATCTTCAAAGAGGATCCATCTGGAGCTGGGTAGAATGTGCTCCTATCAAAGTGCAGCAAAATGTACCATGAAAGAGCCATTCTCGAAAATCAGCCATTTAAATATCAGTTGAATAGAAGCTTGTACTGAATGATTTTGATGCAGGTGTGTTTGTACTCGTGTTTGTACACAGCATCAGCTGACACTAAAAGTATACTTCAAACAGATAAGCGTGGATTCTTCTGATACATCTTTTAAACAGAGAGTGTGCAATGCTGCAAGAAGAAAAAATACATCCTTCTAATTTCAACAGATATTGATCGGAAATGGAGGGGGGGGGGTATTAACTGACTTTAGTATTTAGTATTTAACTGACTTTTATGACAGCTGTTAAGTCATTTCCTGCAGCAGTGGTTTATGTCTTTGCAATAACCCCCATGAATGATGAAATGAGAGATTATGATACTTCCTCCCTCTTTTATGATCTGTACCTCTAGCTTCATGTCAACACACTTTTGTGTGCACCCACGAATCAGGTTAAGCCAATATCAGTCCGGCATTATCCTTAAATGTATTAAATGGGCTTACTGGATATTGGCCAGTCTGATCTGATGCAGGTTTATTTGTGACCTCTGATAAATGAAGGCAGTCTTTAAAATGTGCAATTAAATTAGATTTTCTTTACACATTTTATAGAGCTGGGTAGAATGTGGAATGAGTTTTTTGTTAATTTACTGTCTTTTATGACTGCACTCTTGCAGCTGTACAGTTGTGCAGTCAATCACTGTATCTTAAAATAATATTAATACTAAAGCAGTTAAATACGCAGTATATTGAATTTAGTAGTGAGTTTTAATTTTGACATTTAAATTTAAATGCTGTTATAGAGAGTTTTGCACATTGCCAGGTTTAAAGTTGTGATTACTATTGCTACTTCAATAGAAAGCAAAATCAGTATTGACTGTCAAAGTGTCCTAGAGATGCAATCTGATAAACATAGATATAAACATACTATATACACACAAATAGGGGTTTATATTTCTTCCTTTCAGATATACCCAATACATAGATACACAGTCCATGAGCCAATAAAAAAAAATGATGCAGATAAATTTGTAATGATACAATACTGCAGGTGCAGTACTGCCATTTGAAGCCGATTTGCCATGATTCAATTCAGCTCTGATTGGGATTTGATATTTTACTCTTTTAACAAATGTGTGATCAAAATATATTGAGTATTTCTTCAATTTTTATTTCCGAAAAATGTCTTCTGCCACATAAACAACACACAGGTAATGATACACTAGATAACTTTTTGGCCTAAGGGGGATGAACTTTTCATCCAAATGCGGCTGACTGGGTTTCTGGGTCCATGTCACCCTTTTGAATTTGCTATTTCAACATTTGCTGAACTGCGATGTGGTGTCATCTGGAAATGCGCGGCATTGCCCAGTCAAATACATAAAAGAGCACATTCCTGGTAGAGGCTATTCGACCACCCGATAAGCAGTACTGATAAAGTATACTGAAACCTTTACAAGGGCCAATGTTCTTTGGAAGCAGCATTATGCTAACACTAGCATTACTTTCCCTTCCTTGACCGCTCCACATTGGCTGTCAGTGGACACACACAGGGTAGGGATTTCAGTCAGTAGTGGACAGAGTAGTCCACCATTTCTCAAAGTGTGGGAAGGAATGATTTCTTGAAGCGTGTATGTGATTGGAGAATGTAGTGAGCGAACCAGAGAGCAGTGGGTCGCACACAGTCACACAAACATGCTAGAGGCACAAGTGTGGAGAGAGTTACTTGGAAAGATTGCATTTTGAAAGTCGTATCGATTTTTTTTTTTTCTCCAAATTTCATGCGGAAGGCAGACAGGCAGACACTGGTAATCACACACAACATGAAGTTTGTACCAGTACAAAGTCGGTACATGGGGAGTCACATGAGACACATTTGCAGATTGTCACACACAAGTTAAAACTCCAGAGTGCCCTCTTAGTTTTTTTTTTTTGTTTCTTATTCACAATGGCCCAGTGTATGAGAGGAGCAAGAGAGTTGCCAACAGAACATATCCAATTGGTCATGGTCATTAAAAAAGAGGGACTAAAACAAGCTACACTGAAACTGAGTTATTCGAGGGAGGAGACAGTGGAGGAGCCACTGGTTGATATATCAGGATGTATCAGTGTGAAACGCAAAGTGAGTAATGAAATAATCCAAAGTGTGAAATGCAGCAAGCTGTGGACAGACATGGCCATAATTTCCAAGAAGCCAAGTATGACATTGGCGAAAGAAAGACAGCTGAGTGACACATATGTCTTAATTCCCCCAGACGTATGTGAACATGTGTAACTGTATCATCAAATCCCCAAAATGCCACAGGATGACATGTCTGTAACCGAGGCCATGCATGAGAGAAGGAGGTAATAGCAGCCTCCTGTCATCTCCTGTCACTCTCAAAAAGTGAACTGACAGACTAGAGACTTTCTGCTGAGAGGGCACAGAAACACCGTGTTTTGGGTAAATGTAGTTAAAAACAGCAACAGTTTAGAAATGACAGTTTGACTTTTATTTACAGTGTGATGTGAGAAAGGAATGAGCATGGCATTCACATCTGTTTGCATCTGTGCGAGACATCCAACACCACTGTAAAGTAAGGCGCTAATATCATACCTCAGATAGTACGATACCATCTATTCATGTCCTTTGTTGGTTTTTGTTACTTAGTGTCTAAGGCTTAATTTGTGAATTTAAATATCCTCTCTCTATGTAGGGAAAAATGCTTTGAATTTTACCAATGGCTCTTCCAAGTTCAATTTGTTCTCATGTTCTTTTGTTGCTGCTCCCTAAAGGTCTGGTCACATCAAAAAGTGACATAGTGAAATTTATCTGTGCATCTTCCCAAAATATGTGGTTCTAGAAGCTTGGTTGAACTAGGTCTAATCACAGGGCTAGCTGGTAAACTACTGCAGCTGGCAAATTAGCTGGCCCGGCCTAGTCAGTTATGCTAGCTCTCTGAGCTGCTTTCCGTTTCCTCTGTAATGGGCTATTTACTCCATCTTGGCATTATCCTCCCAGGATTGTAAATCATTTTTTTTTCAATAAAGAGTTACTGAAAGAAGAAAAAAGCTAAAAAGCTGTCAGTTAGCAGGTTAGTTAGCTAGGCCGCTAACGGGAAAATAAATTCACAGTTTATTCAAATGCTGTATTTGTAACATTAACTCTTATGTCATAACTGTCAGCACACCATGTTTCTTTAGTGGAGCAGTAGCATAAGGGTTAAATAAAGGTGGATGGTGCAAGACAGCTATTAAGCTACGATAATTTCTTCCATTCTGGACTCTGTGGCTCTTCGTTCCCTCTTTGAATTTGTGAGTCAAAGTTCACCACTAATTGCGGTCATCCCATCGGAATAAATTGATTTTGCAGGAAAATTTCACTGTTATTAATGCTGGTGTGACCATGCCTTAACTTTCTTCCCCGAAACCCTCTTCCAGTCCCGTCCCTAATGCTGGCACAGTCCCAGTGTTTACAATAGGTGACAAGCTCACAGTCAGGGGTTAAGTGGTAACTAGCTGGATATGGGCCTGACAAACAGGATTTAATGCAAGAACTCCCTACAGGACTGTCCTGGTCTGAACTGAGAGTGTTTCACAGAGAGGAACATCTCCAAATTTTTCTCATGAAAAACAGAAACAGGGAGGAGAAGGTGAAAAGAAACAGGTGATGGTATCTGAATCCACTGTCTCTAACAAAACCTTCCAGCTGAACCTGAATCTGTATGATGATGTCACCCATTTTAACATCCATCTGATTAATCCTACTGTCAATATGAAGCCCAACTTTGCTGCTGCGGATTTAAGAATGCACCCAAGCAATATACAAACTGATTGCACATAAAGTCATTGGCTTGGTAATGGTGGAGCACTTGCATGCGTGCGTGTGTGTGTGTGTGTGTGTGTGTGTGTGTGTGTGTGTGTGTGTGTTTAAGTCTGGGTCAAGGAACTTTAGGAATGCTGCTCTGTCCTTTTGTGCAGACTTGCTCCTGTGCCAGGACAAGGGCCCTCTCTTTAATCCATATCCTGATTTGGTAAACACTGACGTTAAGACCACTGCAGTCCGACATCTAATTCTGTTGTTTTCTCCTCCAAAGAAAATGTGTATTTCTTTGGAGATGTCTTGAAGCAGATGGAAATGTTGGGGATAAATTTAATCTGACTAAGGCTCATGCTTTGATTGGACCCCAGATTAGGATTGCAGCCTAGTATTTTCAATAATTATTCTCTAGTTGAATTAAACGTATCCTCTTAACACGAAAAACATACGCTTGCCGTGCATGTCTGCCCGAACATCTGTAGGATCACTGCTTTTAATCCCAAAATATTTATTAAGCAAAGGAAGAGCTCGGCAAGCGCAGATAGCTACATACATAAAATACATTCAGTTTACAGTAGCTGCAGTTAATCAGTATTGAAATAGACTAAATGTAAAACACAATTTTCCTGGAAATCTCCTCATTTAAACGTATTTTTTCTCCTTTCTACTGGCAGTTTTTATGCCAGAAGGGACAGGATAATTATGTTACAGCATTATTTGGAACATTCAGTTGACTGAACTCATCTGAAAGCAAGACATCTCCCCTCCTCCCTGCTACCACCTGGATAATAGCCTGGAAACTTATCTCTTAGCTTGCTTGCTCCTCACTGTCCCATATCAAAGGTGTATACCTTTCTTTTTTTTTTTTTGACAATCCAAACACTGAGCTTGTTTGCGAATTGATGGCAAAGCGGCAAGGGTTTTCATCCTCAGACCCCTTCTGTTTGTAAGTGTGGAGCCGTGGAGCCCCTCTTCCTGTGGTCAATTAAGACCAGTTACCCAGCTTGCTTAAATCCCATTGTTCTTTTTATCACTGACCATTTTAATAAATCTCAGGTGGTAATCTCCGAGTGCCGCCCACCAGACAATCTTTAAATTACATGTTAAAACAGTTACCTGCCACAACAATGGCCTCTTCGACTGACTTTATCTGACGAGTGTTGACAAAGAAGGCAGCTGCCCTGCTGGACATGAGTTCAAGCTTAATACAACCTGGCCCCCCTTTCCTCCTCCTCCCCTGCCTTCCAGGAGGGAGTAAGAGAAAGAGGGAAGTAGGAAAGAAGAAAGAGAGTAGGTTGCGTTTGGTTGGGGGGGGGCTGATTGCGTGCCCTTCCCCAGATTTTATCAGGAAAGCGGAGGAACTGCTCTCCTCTTATCACTGTGGAAATGACACTCTGTGTGTGTATGTGTGTGTGTGTGTGTGTGTGTGTGTGTGTGTGTGTGTGTGTGTGTGTGTGTGTGTGTGTGTGTGTGTCAGTGTGTGTGCATGGTTTAATAAAGAGCAAAAAAAAAAAAAAAAAAACCCCAGGGCAGCAATGAGGCAATGAAAAAAGAAGAGAAAGATTAAAAAAAGCATATGTTTTAGAAGTCATTAAGAGGGACTCAGTAGAGCCTGCTGTGGACTTGATTTACACTGGGTGGTAAGCCGTTGGTGGGTGTAAATAATGTATTAATTTTTAAAGAGATTTTATCTCTCTCTTCTTTCAACGATATAGAAAAAAAACATCTCCATCTGGTCAAGTGTGAAGTAGGACAGAGCTAGATTAGAGAATGTTCTGTGTTATCTTATCTGAGCATGGGCTTAATGTCTGCACAATCAATGCTCCTCAACAAGTGGTTCATTAAAACAGAATGGCAATGTTTAATTCCATGTATTACAAATGTGATCTGGCACAAAAACTGACGAGAGGAATGAGAGCACAAACTGGGATATGAATTCACATGACTATCATGAGTGAATTAAATCTGCAAATGGAAATACAGTACCTGAATCAGAATGATTGCCATAATTATGAACAAATGTGTTTTAGTTAACAGCAGGAAATCATCATCAGCTCAATCATCAAATACCAAAAGGAGAAATAACAGACAGAAGAAGAGCTGAAATGATTAGTTAATTAATTGATTAGTTGATGGATAGAAAATAATTTGCAACTATTTTAATAAACAATTCATTGTTTCAGTGATTTTTCTAACAAAATCATGAATTGGTTCTGGAGCTTTTCAATTGAAGATTTGCTGGTTTCAGCAAGTCAGTTGCTTTATGCTTTCTATCCAAATAACTGAAAAACTGCATTTCTTAATAATATTGGCACATTTTTAGGCCTAAAGTGACTTCAGCAACTTCCTGCCACTGCAATATTGCTCCTTCACACTCTTGAGTTCACACAGACATGAACTCAGACTTTTAAAAGAAGTGACGCGGGATTCTCTATTGATTTTCTAAAGTCTTTAAAGCCCCCTGTAATGGATCTATTTGTCAAAAGTACTTTAAAAAAAACATCTGACTTGCCATCAGCTTCCATCAGCAGTCGACAGCGTCTCATGACAGACTCGCCTTTTACTGCCAATGAACTGCTCCGACACAGGACTTGCTTTATTCAGCATCCTATCATTAATCTATGTGAGCATCAGCATCCAGCAGGACAACAGGGACAGCAGTGCATCAGTCAGCCACATCCTGTCCCGTTTGTCCATCGCTCAAATGCCCTCGGCCCCAATCATTCAGTCTCATATCTATAATTCATGAAGGTCCTCTGCCTCTGCTCTCACGCCATTGCCAGCCCCTATAAAAGCTTGCAGAGTTTGGTGCCAATATCTTGTCATGCTTAGAATTGCAATGGTTTGGCCTGGTCTTCATCCATCACTTGGGCGAGGAGAAACCTGCCATGATATTACCCAAATATTATTAAAACTTTGAACCTCTGCAGCCATAAATTAGGAGTAAATCTCCAGCGATGCCACTACAAGGGGACAACGTATGGTCTGCTCTAGCTGTGGAGTAATTACACACTTAAAGAGGAAGCGTGGCTTAGCATTCTTCCATGAAGAGAGTGGATAGAACGTATGCAGGAAAACTGACAAATTAAGGAATGATTTGCAGTTGGGTTATTACAGTTCTGGTTCTCTGTATTCAGGAGGATGGAGCTTGGGACTGAAGATTGCCACTTTGACTTCTTAAGCTTTCTGGGAAAAACTGGGTGGGGGTAAGTGAATGAGTAATGTGTCTCTCCTTTCCTGCAACAAGAACTGTTGACATGCCCTCAGGCAAGGCACTATGCCTCTGCTAGTGCACAGAGGACAGTAGAGAACCAGGAGTTGGGAAAATTCAGGGCTGCTATAAATGACCATGTGTGCCAGCAAATCTCATTTTTATGAGCAAAAGTTTAAAAGAAAAAAAAAAGTATATATTATTCATTCACTAGGTCAGACCAACCTGGATGGGGAACCATTGCCAGAGATGGAGAGACCAAACATCTGTTATTAAATGCAAGCAGGCTGCAGTGTAACATGTTTGCAGCCTTGTCCTCTTTAGATGTTTGGCCTACAATGATCCACTTCAAACACTTGGCTTGTGTTTCTCTCTCTCTCCTGCTCAGGCTCCCTCTAGCTCTCTCATTCTCTATCTTTCTTAGTCTCAGCTGAGCTGCAGGACTGATACCCTCCTCTCCTTGACTCCTTCATTCCTCTCTCCAGTATCTCTAAGCTGTTTTATTTCTCTCTCTCTCTGCTTCTGTTTTAACTCTCTCTTCCTTCTCCTCTGTGGTTTCACTCTCTGCCTCTCTTTAAGTCAGTGTCACTCCCCTTCCCCATGCTAACTCTGTATTAACATCTTTGGCCTTGCGTGCTTGGTGATGATGAGATTTGATCCCGCATGCTGGATGATCCTCACCTGATTTCCCACGT
The DNA here is from genome assembly GCF_016859285.1 of Xiphias gladius. Lineage (NCBI taxonomy): Eukaryota > Metazoa > Chordata > Actinopteri > Istiophoriformes > Xiphiidae > Xiphias > Xiphias gladius. The sequence goes on from NC_053400.1 coordinate 9,826,314, forward strand.
CAGGGAAATTCTTAAGCAGGTTAGCTTCTAAGTCTTAAGAGGAAAGGACACACTGCTTAATTTTTCCCCCCTTGAATTCAGTACGACATAGGCTAAGCTGGCATTAAAGTTGAGCAACGAGTCCATCAAAGTTAAGTACTAAGTGACAGCATGCTACTCCACAGTGTTCATGTTGTGTTTACGCATATAAGGTAACTTTTATCAGTGTGCATAAGGGGGGGTAGTCTGTCAAGAACAACTGAAATGCTGAAAATCAGTCTGAAAATTGCATACAGTGGGACAAAACGATGACAACAGATCTCTGTTAAAAAGGACAAACAGGTGTATTTAGGCTGGGGCCACCTTCCAGGAACCGGGGGTGGGTGCTGGGTGAGGTTGGTGAAGAACAAGCAGTGATAATTGATGGGACATCTGCTGAACTGCAGGTGTCTGTTATGTCACTCCTCTCGTGAGAGTTAACAGATGACTTCACCTGATGACACCATGCTGTTTATACTAACAGTGCAGAACAGGCATCTATAAAATGTGAGTACAGTTCTATAAATACATAACACTACTCCCACGAATGCTCAACAAATCCACCTTTTGTACCAAGTACCTTTTGCAAAAATTGGGAAACAGAAAATTATGTAGTTTCAATCGTAACAGTTAACACTGACAGAACATTATCTCCAAAGTAAGACATACTATTATTACAAGACTCTACATATAGGTCTAAAAATATCAATTCAAATCTAGAGTTAGTTATTTTCATGCTTGATTAATGATTCAGTCTATACACTGTCAAAAATAATGTCCTAAATGACCAGAAACCAAAATGATGTCCTGAAATTATCTAGCCAGCAGCCCAAAAAACTCCTAAAGTTTCTGTTTAGCGATAACATGCAACAGCAACATCCATTAAACTATAACCAGAAATTTTGTATTTTTTACTTGATACACCCTTGATTTTACTTTTCTACAATCATCTCATTGGTTGACCAATGGTTTTGGCTCGCCATTGCCATGTGCTAAATTAACAGCTTTGGATATCAGGATTTCATACCACATCAAACGCTGCTTGGTACCTTATGATGGTTGACAGATTTGACATAACATCATGGGATCTGTTCAAGAATAGACTCACATCTCATGCCCAGACAAACAGCTTTAATGCGCTCATCATGACTTCAGAGGAAAGGAATCAGCAATCCTTACATGAGAATGAACCTCAACACAGCTACATTTGCCCACAGATGAAGAAGAAGACATTATTTTTTAAATACAGCTGGCAGGAAACTTAAGAGGGCCATTACACTGTTCTTGTAATTGTTGAAAGATAAGAGAACAGAGAACAGGGAAAAATGCAACCAGGACAGAGACTGGAGAGCAGGGGGGCATGGGGGGGGGCATTCTTCAAAGCAATATCAATTTTGCCACTAGTTCAATTTGAATGGATTTTCCTCCCTCAAACACTAAAAAACAGATGCTGGGATGCTTTTCTTTACAGTGTCTCCAAATGTATAGCAGCAGAGAGAGATTGGGAGAGAAAAAGAAAAAAACAAATAGAGACAGACGGAAAGAGAGACAGAGAGAGAAAGGGAGAGCATAGAGTTCAGCATCTCTTTGATTGCTATCTTGGGGCTATACTGAGCAATTACTGGCTGGAACCTTTAAAGAAGCTGATTACAGGCCGTCACAGACTGCAGAGCAGACAGACAGACCTGGTCTCAGGTATCACTCAGCTGTCTGCTGGCCATCTCTCCACCATGCACCGCGTCACAGCTACTGCTTTGGTACCCTTTAGCAAGACATGCCACCCCCAACTGCTTCAGTAGAGCTCTTCAGTGGCCATAAAAAAGTGGTGGATAAAAAACAACCAAATCTGGGCTGATGCCAAAACAGGTAGGGGGTTCAGTGTACGGATTAAGGTCTCTTCAGTACCTTACAATCAGTCTCTTGACCCACCAGACCACATGCTTCAAATATCCTTGTGTTTTAGATTTTCAGTTTCATCTTTTATTATCCCTGGAAGTCACAGGAGGTGGACAGTTAGATAAGGTGTTGGAAAGAAGGATGTTGAGAGCAGGAAAGAGTCAGGGATGGGGAAGATCATTTGTTTCCAGTTTTCTCACAGCTCCAGGCCTGGCGCTCCTGCTTCTGTTGATTTACGGCCTTTCTCAACACAACCACATCTGAGAGAGGAATAATTAGAAGGCTCTAAAACTGTGAAGTTTAGGGCTGTAGTAATGAAATTTGTTGGCCTGCAGTTGTGTTTTTGGGATGGAGTCAGGGCTGAGAGGTAGTTGCGGGAGACAGGGAGGACGTAGGTGAGTGTCTGAGATCCAAATGGTCATTTGCAAGAGAACAAGAGTGCACAGATGCATGCATGCCCATACACTCACACACTCAGATCTCACCCTCTGTTTCCAACAAACTCTGATCCAGCTTGTTCTGAGAGCTTTGCAGCGCCTTTACAAGATCATTTTATTCCTACCAACTCCTTGTTATGGTGATTAAATATATCCCCAGTGCAAGGCATCAATTACTGGGCAGTGGAGCACCACAAAGGGGCCTGGCTGAGAGCTGGAGCTTGGGAGGGGGCTTGCCTGGCTGGCTGGCTTGGCGGCTGTTATCCTGGCTACGATGTGCAACACGGAGGAGTTCCAGGCCTCGTCAGTCCCCAGCCCCGCTCCAGAGGAGAGCAGAGAAGTGCTGCGGGGTCTGGCTAAGGGGAGCCCTGGCTGGGCAAGCAAGCAGCTGCCTCCTTGGCTCCAATGAACAATGGAGCTCCTGAGGGAAGCCAGAATGCCCCCGCCCCACTCTGTTTTTCTTCCTCTCTCTCTCTCTCTCTCTCTCTCTCTCTCTCTCTCTCTCTCTCTCCGCTCGGAGGTTGGCTGCTCTGACGCAGGTTCTCTAAACAATACCACCTTCCCATAAACAACAACAGCTCATCTCTTGCACTGGCTGAAGTAAAAAATAAAGATGGAATCGCTATTGCTCATGAAAAAAGCCTGAAGCTGGATGTGGTGGTTACCCCATCGTTTTATTTTGTTGCATAACTTAATCTTCCTCACAACTGAAATGACTGTCAGACATCTCCGTGGAAGATTAGCGAGAAAAGAAACACAACAAAAGAATAATGGCTATTACTGCCGTCATCTACAGACAACTATAATTTGGCCTACGCTATCAGCCCCAAAGCTATTTCGATTTATCTCGGGTACAGGGTTTTTTAAGTGAATGTGTTGTAGCCCTTGACCACTACTTCAACAACATACCTCAGTAACCTGCCCCCTTCCCCAATTCAACACAAATAACACACTCATACCCGTTCATATATGTACTTACACACAAAGCAATATGCACTCTTTTTTTAGAATAATGTGGATCATTTCAAAGCAATGTATAGTACCGCTAGGGACACACACACACTACACTCGTCACGGTGGGCCCAGTCAGGTGACCCCCCAACATCACCACCAGCCCAGGCGGAATTACAGCTATGCAGGCTGCCATTCTTTTATGGCACATTGCCTCTTATTTACTAGTCCTGGGGCATGCATCATTTACTCTGAAACTACTGGTTTTTGTCCACCTGTCACCTGACCCCTTCCGCCACTGTTGGATGGGGCATGGGGCTCAGGTGGTGTAAAAAGGGGGGACATAGAGGCCATCACTCACCCTCAGTGGTGTACATCACAGATGTCTGCACTGCAAAAAATGTCCCTCTTTAAAAAATGTTTTATATATATATACATATATATATAAATGTTAAGATTTTTTACACAATTTAGGTACCGGCTGAACTGCATGACCTGGAAGAAAGTTTTAAGTCTCGATATTGAAGGATTTGATGATGGCAACCACGTGAAGGAAGCAGGAGAGGAGACAGATAGAGTAGGACCAAGGACATCCGAGGGAATCTGAGGACAGGAAGGGTGAAGTCAGGTATTAAAGATTCAGAAAGGATAAAGTAAAGCACGAGAGCTGTGGTGCCCTTGCCCCTCTCTCTGGACATGTCAGAGCCTGAACCTAAGCTAGAGTATACACCCGAGTGGGAACTTCAGCTAAAAAAATTAACATTATGGTTTGTTTATTAAAAGGGATTACCAGTATTTAGTCAGTAACATGATATCCCCTTGAACAGAGATCCTTGATTTCAATAACACAAAAATGTTTTGTTTTAATACTAGTAAATGTATTTAAGTGGCTGTTTATATTTAATTTTGCTTAACATTACACATACACTAAAAAATAAGTCATGCTCTTTACAGGGACTTCAGTGGCAGGATTTTTGATGAGACCAGACTGACACGACTCTCTGCAAGTCTACTCCATACAACAGTGCAACACTTCATTGGACCCTTTTTCCATATCCAGCCAGCCTTTCCCTGCTCACTTTCTAATCAGGGAAAGGGAGGGTTAAGGGGCGGCTGTCCAAGAGGACTGAAGAATCTTACTAGGATGTAATCCCGTCCAAGTGGCACTGGCTCTTTCTTCTCTCTTGTTAGGGCTCCTTTGTGAGGCTCTGAGCTTGGGGCCCGGAAGGGAGCAGAGGATGTGCAGTGGATGTGGCAGTAAGGCCTGGGGAGAGGTGAGGGTGGGGTCGGGGTAGAGCCTAAACTGCAAAAAAAAAAAGTTGTTTATTGCAGCAATGAAATTCATAATATTGTTTCTTTTGGCCTGAGTAGAAGTTTCATAATTTCACTTAATTTTCACTCTAATTGGGAATTTTAATATTTGTTCCATGACATTGATGGCTTTCTTTGATTTACAGTAAAGGGATTTTAAATGTGTGTTGGTGTGTTGTTTGTTCGGTTAAATTAGCCAACACTGCTCCTACTCAATACTGTGATCTTCTTTTATTATTCCAAACAAATACCTGTTGCTGTTGACAGAAATTTGGCGACTAATCATTATCAACTAATCTGTTGATAATTTTTTTGATCAGTCAATTATTTAGCTTATAAAATATCAAAAAAATGAAAAATTCCCTCTCAAGTTCCAAGAGCCCTAAACTGACATCTTCATTTTTTTTTTTTAAAATTTTGTCTGACCAACAATTCAAAACCCAAAGATATTTAATTTAAAATCATATTCAGAAAAACATAGAAAAGAAGAAAATCCTTAGATCTGATTAAATTTTTTAAAAGATTTAAAATCTAGAAAAGCAAACTTTAATGCAAAATTTAGATTTATTTTTGCTATTTTGCTACATTTCCTATATTATAACACAGTACTTCTGGATTTGGATTCAGTGTCTCGCTATTGGACAACAGGTTCAACAGGTGACACCCTGATACCCAAACAGCACTTAGGGTCCAGAAACGAAGCCACAGTACTTTCTTATACAGTGTGTCTGGCTGCAGTGTGTTCTGGGTGCAGTAAGGGCAGACATGCCCAACCACTGAATATCAGTGACATAAACACAACACTGGTTTGTCATCTGGAAATCATTTAGAAACCTAGTGATCTATGACAAATGGGTATGTATCCTATTAAAATAAACACAATCCAAAATCCATATACATGCAGTTTTTTTCTCTTCTCTGCCTCTCTGCACATCTGTCTCTTCACGTGTGAAGGGTCCACGTGCATATCTCCTCCTTTGAAAATGAATGACTTATGTATTCATACCGATACATGTGTATATATCTTTTTTATTGAAGCCTGTTTGTATGACAGCAGTGTCACTGGACCATCTGTGCATACTCCACATGATAGCGCCTGTCTTTCTGCTCCTCTGAAGTGAAGCTGCCTAGTTAGACAGACAGTAAAGGGGCAGGGGGCGGGGGCTCAGTAGGAATGCCGCCCTGTGTATTGTTTGTAAAAATAAACCATCTGGACAAAGATATTTGAAGAGAATTTATATTAAACAGCTGCAAAAGCAAGCTTCTGTGTGTGGAGTGATGATGCAACAGGACCACACCACAAGTCTGAATCTGATCATCTTCCAGGACAAGAGAAAAAAGAAATCAGAAGGGCAGAGTTTGACTGGGACCTCAAAATACTTGGAGCCTGCCACAGTGGAAGTAAAAACAGGAGACTGCTTGAGTGTGGGAAGGGATCCTCCAGCAGACAGGTTAAAGTGGGAAGGCATCACTCTGCAGCGGGACAAACCTGGGTGCGCAGGAAAGCCCTAACAAGTAAAGCTGAGACACTCACCCAGTTGCTGGCATGTCACAAGGAGCAGATGTGGAGGGCCAAGAAGCCTGCTCCATGCAACCAGCCATCTGGCCAAGCTAAATGTTGCCTCAGTGCACCCCCATTCTATTTGCCTTTGGCGCATTTGTATTGTCCATGGTCACACATAGGTACACTCCAATCACTGTCGACAGGGAGGGGGATTTATGGAGGTGCCATCAGGGTGATTAGTTCCACTGGTAAACAATGGCCTACCCTTGTTGTGTTTGACTCTGTGCGCTCTACAGCAGGCGTGAATGGCACGCAGCAGAACAGCACTCCCACTACTCAATGGTGTCTGTCTCTTTCTGCTAAAGTAACATCAAACAAACATTGCAAACAAAGGGGGCTACTAAACGCAGACACAGAATCAAAGGGTTGGTGTCTGCACAGAGGGACCGTAACACCTCACTGGTTCCAAAATGCCTCCTGCACAGTATGGCCAACATTTCTGGACACAAACAATTGAGTGAAGCATAGCTGAAGAATTGGGCCAGCTGTATCATACAAAAGGAAAATAATTAGCACTTGCTGCATGTGGCTGGAGACATCTATAATAAAAGGCAAGGGTTAGCACATGTGCAGTTTTCTGTATTATTAACTGAATTACATGTCATAGTTGCCACTGTTCTGTTTCAGAGTACAGACTTCAGCATGCACATGGTGTTGCACTGTTTAGTTATGATTTAATTGAACAGGTGTCAGCTGAATACTAAGTGGAAATTAATATGATAAAACATCCACATCATGTAACCTCCAGAAAACCTTGATAGTTAAGTAAAACAATTGTGAACATAAGACGGAAAAATGTGACACTAAATTAAAATCAACCTTTGGTCTTCGGCAGAAAGCAAAATCATTAGTATTACCCTATGTCAACAAAATCAACACTATGTAGGCCATTCTTTATTTTAAGTTCACACGCTGACAAATTAAAAGAAAGTTCTACTTTTGATACTCTTACAGCGGCCTGTAATATTCACTGTATTTCACTTGTTACTCTTTAGGAGTGTTTAATCCAAACTGGCTCAAATGTAAAATGACCCTGATAATTGCCCCCTTTTGCAACATCTACAAAGACGTTTTGGGGACAAGACACATTTCGATTAAGCAGGGTAGGCAGGTGTTTCATATTTAACATCTTTTATATTCTATGTATTGTCACATTGAATAAACATACAATCACCCTGTGAAAATAAAATTACAGAAAATGATCAAATTCATCCTTTCAGCCATCTCAAAGAGAACACACATCAACTACTGGATTCAGGGTTTCGACACTCCACTAGGGTTGCAGCTTTGTCCTGCTATTTATTGAAGCGGGAGAAGTTTACCCAAGATACATTTGCTAAACTCAAACTCAGTGCTCCTCCTTGGTGCACAGATTATAATAATTTAACATTGTTTGACTTCCAATAACTTTTGTCCAAGTATTTTTTGTCAGTGCAGCTGGTAAGGTAAATGTCTTATTCTTCCTGGGGTCCACTATTAACATACAGTACTGTCCTGTAAAGCTCTTGGAAGTCGTTAGTTTTGGGACCTTGGAAACACTTTAATTGACTATTAGCATTCTTACCTTCTTCTATTTGGGCTTGCATTATTTTAACACGATATTGCGGGATACTGTGTTTCTTGGCTACCTCTTGGACAGTCCATTTTGGCAGTAATTGTTAGAGAAAGCTTTCCCCTTAGTAGGATCTTTTCTTTCCTCTCTGGCAATGACACAACTGTATTTAATGGATCCTTATCAAAAAGTTTCTGAACATATTTATGTAAATTTAAAAAAATATATTGCATCAGCAGATGTAGTGCTAGTGGATTTTAAAAGCTTTCCATATTGATATTGGTATCAGCATTAGAAATCCAGTACTGGTCAGGCTATAATTCTGTTATATTTCTTTGGATACATCACTTATCCATGAGAAAAAAAATGATACACATCAGCTCTTCCCATATCAGCTCTTTGAGTGAGCCGCCTACACTGCAATCAAGGTCCCTCCCAAAAAAAAGATTTAAAATTCCTTTTGTAAATGGAAATCTTGATGTGTATGGTTTTAATACTGTGTGCTAAAATGGTCCGGTTACTATACTATTAGGGATGTGCATGTCATGAATAGAACTCAGGAACCACAACTGGTTACAACTGTCCAATTAGGACAGATAGGAAGCCAGCAGGAAAACTTGCTGCTCTTGCCCTTCTTGTCTCAGTGCTGCAGGCGTCCACTGTAGGATACAGACTTATCTGAAGACATTAAAAAAATGCATCCGTCATTAGTCTCACCTTGGTCTGCTTGCATCACAGACCAGGCATTCCATGTCCTCCTCTAATCATCCGAGGACCAATATCCTGCAATTAGTTCAGTTTCCACACTGTGCCCCCAGGTCCTGCTTCAGCCTGGGAAATGGGATCCAGTCCCTTCCTAAGCCTCGGCTTTGGTGCTGCAGAGCACGACACACGCTCACAGTGCAGCCTGCCAGCCATGATGTGGTTGTTATCTTATGTTTGCATGGGAACCACATGTAGTCAGTACTTTCCTTTAATATGTGGCATGTTAGCACAGTCAGGGTGGCAGGGTGGGCTAAGGATTAGAGAGAGACTCTCCCGTAATGATTAAGTCCAACTAAGTGTAATGTTAAAGTATCACTAATCAAGGTAAATGTCTGAGTGTGTAAATTCCTGAAATGCAAAATGCACTGCCTGCTCACTGTGATGTGGTTAATTCTGTGTATGTCTTCATGGGAACTTTCTTTCCTGTTCCAAAATGCTGGTTATCAGACAGAGAACATAATGTGGTTTTATCTACATGTATGACTCTGAGGCATACTCGGGGTCAGTATGAGTTTGCCTACACAGGAACCCTTTTGTTGATGACCACTGGATTTTAACTTCAAATAGCACACAGGCGCAATTGTAAAGTTGTCTGTATGATAAGAAGTGTGCACGCATGCTTCAGCGAGCCCCTGCTTATCCCATCACACAGAGTTAATAATAGCTGCAGAATACTGCTCTTTCGAATGTGCTTTTAATTGGTTTATAAATTCTGCCAATTATGCAGCGGAATTCCCCCTGAGGAGTCACCTTCACTAATCTGCTTCAAGCCTAAGTGGAATCAAACAGGCCGGTGTCATGGAGTCATGGAGACTGTCGCGAGAGAAGGCTGCGGACAGCAGGCGCGTGTGTGAATTTGTTTGCCCACATACATAAGTGTATGTGTGTCCTAACAGAAGAGGCCGTCCTGCAGCCTGGCAGATCATGTGAATACGGCAGGCCAATTGGATTAGCAGATTACCACAAGATTTGCCCTATGACCTTTGGAAGGCACTCAGACAGCCATGTATTTGGTTGAATGACGTTGGTACAGGCTGTCGCTTCCTCCCACACATATACAGTGTATACACACACACAGGCAGGGTAACAGCCTCACCTTTCCCTGCCTGGAAGGACATAGATAAACACGACACTATAACTTAATGTTCCTGCTTCAGGAGGATTACAAGTATGAAGGAGATTAGCCCATCCACTGTAACAATAAGCAGGGTTAAGAGCAAATATTCTCAAGTGCCAACCCTACTTATCTTTGACCATATGAAGGTGATAGATAGATAGATAGATAGATAGATAGATAGATAGATAGATAGATAGATAGATAGATAGATAGATAAAAATTAATGCGCCAGTTTTAAACAGTAGGAATAGACAACAACAGTGAGACTTAGCTGAAGACCACAGGACTTTTGTTTTTTGTGTAACAACCACTATCACCTTTTTATTAATAGCCATGCAACTTTTATTTCAAATGTGTTTGATATTTGCGTGACCCAAATTAACTAGATGTTTTGCCACACAACAATGTCAGGAACTCTGGAGCCTAGGAACTATATTTTATGTGAAGAAAAACGTCAAAATAGCCATTTGAGTAACACATTATATTTTTGATTTGATCACATATGGTAAACAAGTGGCCAAGGTATTAGTGGGATAATACCCTTTACGTTTGTAAAAAAGTTTCTTCAGAGGCAAATGTCCATATCATCCATTACAATAATGGAACATACAACTTGTTGGGTATTATCCCTTACTTATAAAAAGCTTTAGGCTGTCATAGTACATCTCCACCTTATGCAAGTGTAACCTGGGACATTTTTTCTCCTATGGTATTCATTCAGTTATGCTGGACTCACTAGGTCACGCATGGCTACTTGTGGTTTGAAGCAAACCTCCCCTGGAGAATAAAGCAGGCTTGTTTGGCCCAGCCAGCCCTAATGTGTGGACACATTTTCTCCGAGTCAGAAAGCGGTTTGCAAGTGGCCCTCGCCGTACCTGATGACCCACAGATCACCCCTGCCACTCAATGATGTATTTCATTTCCCATGTCTCTTGGCTGACTGACAAATACAGGTTATTCAAACATGTTGCTGCTGTTGTTCCTAATCCATTACATAGCTCACATGTCCAGGTTTGCCAGTAGCTGTTCTCTAAACAAGCAAAAAAGACATAGCACCGCTGTTGCCGAAAGCCTTTGAACAAAATTACTTCCTCTCACACACCACGGCTTTAATTATGTGTTGGAGAACATAAAACAGGTTGGACAATTTGTAGTGGGAAATCATATTTCCATTGAAGGGGCACAGGACATAACCAATGATTTATAGGAGGAATGTCATAATTATTTTTTCTCCACCAGGCCAAGGATCGGGTTTCAGCTAATGGGCGTTGAGCTGAAAGCACTAATTAGGTTTTGTAGTCGACTGACACCAGCAAAGAAAGAGAAGGTGCCACAATAAATAAGTTCTCACCGTGTAACTCAAAGCCTGTAATTTGAGTCGATGCTCCTGTATTAGGTTGTGGGAATTATAAACGTCTCAACAAAATGCAGATAAGTAATTGCGAGGTGTCTCACCCATACTTTGGCCGTGTGGAGGGGCCGTGACAAGTATGATTACTGGAATAAGCCTGGAACAAACCTCATTGGTGGCTGCTGTATGAAATTAAAAAAACAAATTGCATTTTATATGCTCATTACTTTCTTTACAGTTGCTACTGTACACCTCTATAAAAAAACAAAAACAAGCTATCATCATTAATTTGAAACAAATGTATTAGAGACTCTATTCCTAAAGGGGATGTATTATATTAACGTGCTAAATCAACACACCAAATTTCTGATTTAGACACACATTCCTCTCTGAGGAATAATAGTGATATTTTTAAGGAAATTAAGACCCTGTATAAAGATGGATTGTTCATACTTGTCCAAACATGATGTAAATCACAGACTAACCTGCGGGCAAATGTTGTTTTTCTTCTTCGTGCCCAAAAAAAAAAAAAACTATAAAATTATATAAACATAGACTGTTACCTTATTCAGTCTCGCATGAGCAAACAAAAAGGTCTGTCGGCCTGAGTTCATGACCTCCAAGGTTTGGAATTTTCCATCTCTCCTTTTGAAGAGACTTAAACATGACAATTAGAGAGCAGATCACATGACCTCTCGATTCATGGCTATTCAGTGAGAACTGCACATACATGCACATGCATAAACTGTTCCTTTTGGCTTCCTACAATGTGAAGAAGTAATGTGGGGCTTTGCAACCAGGTGCTCTAAGCAGGCTGTCATCTTGTGAGACACACTCAATAGTCATTAGGGATGAAGGAGGCCCTACCTCTCCATCCAGACCCATGGCCCTTTACTAAAACACACACATATGCGCGTGCACACACGTGCGCACACGCACACACACACACAGAGTAATACTCGTTTTACTTTAGTTATGAGGCCACTCATTGAAATAATGCATTCCCAAGCTCCTTCCCCTAACCTTATGCATCATAAATAAATGCCTAACTCCATACCTCACCCTAACCCTAACTCTAAAACTGAGTCTTAACCCTCAAACAGCCCGTTGAAGGTGTTGGAACAATGTCCTTACAACAAAATGTCCTTACAACAATGGTTTCAAACAAAAATTGGTCCCCACAACCATGGTGAGACATGTACACAAACACACATACACATGCGCACACACTCGCACACGCACGCACACACACACACACACAGCCAAGTGGCACCCTCCTGTATACAAACAACATGCAGCAGCAGGACGTGGCAGCGGCTCCTCTCCCCCTCCCTTGACACTGATGGCTTATGTCGCTCATGCATTAGTATTCTCCTCTGACTCTGGAGAGCAAACCAGCTGGGCAAGCCAGGACACCTAATGGTTGCCAGGTTGGATATTGCCAGGACCTGAAGAAACACCTTTCAACAGAAGTCAAGATGAAAGTCGCTGCGGGCTATAACTTTTTTTTTTTTAAACAGCAGGTACTACAGTAGGTAGTAATACCAAAACAACCACAAGCAGACCTCTGTAATATAGGGTTTCCATGATTTGTCAAGAAAAATTCAATCTTCATTTCCTGAAGCACACTACATCGTGTCCAACTCAACACAACCGCTCTATCATGTCCATAATGGAAAACTGACTGGCCAGTAACTAAGCCTCTACAATTCATCAGGCAAATTCAATCACAGCAAAGTGAATAAGCAGACTTTTTGATTAATAACTTCTTTGATACTGCCTTCATCACCCTTAAACCAAGTCTCAACCCTCAAACAGAAGCTGTTATTATCCTTTTGTTTTTCATTACATTTACTGATGTGATAGTAGATGTTTAGCAGAGGATGTAAGCAAGGATGGCACTGCCTTATACATATCCTAGCGGCTCAGCTGATTAAAGTCTCCTCAGTATCCTGGGTTCAAAACTAGTTTTAAACCTTATTAGCATTTCTTCACACTATTTAGTCTATTGTATGTTGTGACATGCAGGCAAAATATTAAAAGGTCTCTAAAAACAAATCATGAAATAGTATAGAAACATTATTTTCAAATCTCAGATATTATATATTTCATTGTAAACCTAATGATTTGTGCAAGGACACCGTGTTTCAACATAGCATGTGAGGTTGTTTACTAGCTGTGTTCATTCCACTTTAGACTTAAGGGAAAATCCTGTATTGTTCAACCTGGGTCTCATTTCTATAATTGTGACCAGTATGACTATGGGTAATGGTAACTTCACACTTGAAATCACCATTGTAGAGATTTTAGAAAAGCCAATTCTGGCAAAAACTTTACACAAGGGCAAGCAACACAAGCCTATTAAAAGTTTTCCAAATATACTTCAATTTTACTTTACTTTAATTTTTAAAATAAATATATCATATTGTTTTTTTTAATTAATTTCAAACATTTGTCTCTGAGTGACACCCAAAGTAAACACAGAAATTAGTCCCTGGGTTAGCTATTGCAGCTAACTTACAGTGCTCTACTTGTGGGCAACTTGCTGAATACTGCAAAGCATTTTGTATCTGTAAAGACAGCAGATACAAAAGGTACACAGTAAGGTCTTTAGAATCAGGTACACCACACATCAAGGGCGGACAATATCTTATTATATGGAAGGTTAATGAAAGATAGAGACAGAAGATCCTTAACCAACATAAAGTGTCTTCGTAAGTTGTTGGGCCACTACCTGCTGCCAGAACAGCTTCAAAGCTCCTTGGCATTGACTCTGCAAATCTCTGGAACTGTACTGGAGGGCTGAACACCCTTCTTCCAAAAGATATTCCTTTATTTGGGGATTTGATGATGGTGGTGGAGAGCGCTGTCTACCACGTCGGGCCAAAATCTCCCATAGGTGTTCGATTGGGTTGAGATCTGGTGACTGCGAAGTGACCCTTCGTATGGATGGGGGCATTGTCATCCTGGAGGAGACCAATCCCATCATCGTGACATTACCCACATTACAAAAGTCTGTTTTTGCCTAAACAGCTCCTGTAACAATCCAAAAAAAGTGTAGAGTGACATGCGTCACATAACTCAGAGAAAAAGGCATCCAACACATTAGAAGCAAACACCTACCTGGCTGTTCTGCCATCGCGCACACTCTCTCTCTCTCTCACACACACACACACACACACACACACACACACACACACACACACACACACACACACACACACAACACACACACACACACACACACACACACACACACACACACACACAGAACTGTTCTTCTATAGTTATCCAATCACACAAACTCTTCTTTCTAAACACACAGAACAAGGTAGATGAGATGGGAGTGTTGGAGAGGGAAGAAGTTATATATGTGCAAATTCACAGACACAAACACACACACGGCTCTGCCCTGTTTCAACCAGGCAGCAGAATCCCTGGCCCCTGTCATTCATTAGTTTACAAAAGCTGTGTGAGGCAGACATGAGGTCACTGTGCCGCTTTGAAGACTGAAACACACAGACAGTGTATTAGAAGGTAAAGAGCATCTGACTGGGACCAAAACAGAATACTTATTAACCCGGTCAATGAGTGCTGCTATTGTGTCTCCCCTCACCTCCCTGGCAAGGAGGAACTGCACTGAACAAGACATTGGGTGTGTGAAGGGCCAGACAGGTCAAATGTTTTCCCGTACCCGGCTGAATAATGTCTCCCTGATACTCTGAGAACACACTGCTCCACTGCAGATTGTGCAAATATGACCAGTGATCTCAAACAATTTGTGCAACCATGCAAAGTTATTCTTAGAAAGAATAATATCTAGATCAGTGCATACATCCACATGTAAGTACTTGCTTGCCATAAGCACACATACAGGCACACACACTCTCAGACACACACGCACACACACACGCACACACACACACACACACACACACATATACACTCTTGCCATGGTTGGTTGCTGAGTCAGTGTGTGAGGTTGCTGGTGTATGAAATGAGGGGAGTACCTTTCATTTCCTCTGCCGGTTCTCCTCAACTGCCAACAGGAGTATGTATGCCTCCCCCTCGGCCGTTTCAGCACGTCACTGCTGTGACTCAAAGCTAAGAGAGCAAACAGGAAGGATGTTAACTGCTGTGAAACACACACATAGGCACACATACAGAAGACAACTCAAAGAAGCCTAAAAGAGTACATGGAGAAGGAAAAAAAAAAGGTCTAACTGGAGCAAAAGCAGTCACAAATACATAGGACTGAGCACATGACACGTGTAAATACACAAGCACTTCCATGTTTGCACACAAGGTCATGCAAACGTGCGCACGTACACACACACACACACAGACACACACACCAACACACACGCACGCACACATACACTAACACTATCTCAAACTAAAAAGCCCACACACACTATTTCTGTCAAAGTCGGGTAGAAAGAGTTCGAAGGTGTGACAGTGTGTGATTGCAGGTGAGACTAAGACGTGAGAGCTGGACGGATAGAGAAAGGATGACAGTAAGAAAGACAGACAAAGAAGAAGAGAGAGAAAGAATGATGCGGTCGAGTCGGTCAGATGCCGTCACTCACCTCTGTCCTCACCTGGTAACTTTTCTGTCACCTCATGCCATCACCTTGTCACCCTGCATCCGTGCCACCCTGTCACCTATCCCCTTAGCAACTGAGCCTGTCAGCCCGTTGTCATGCAACCACATTCACCCCTGACCTTGTGTTTCTTTCATACACGCTACAGAGAAAAGAGCCGAGGCACAGGAGGGAGGGCAGTCGTGTCTGGACATGCCTATCACCCTAGATCACAGGCCACCGACATAAATGCTACAGGGGTCATAGATTTATGAGAGTGTGTAATATTGTGGGTGCGCCACTCCCCGTTAGTCCTGCTACTGACACAGGGGTAGGATGTCTGGTCCTGTCACACACACACACACACACACACACACACACACACACACACACACACACACACACACACACACACACAAATGCCTTTAAAACTGAAGTTACAGAGGCCTCTGTCTCTGAAAGGAAGAGCTGTTGCTTTTGTATGTGTGTGTGTGTGTGTTTGTGTTTGTGTGTCAGTGCTTTGACATGTATATTGTTTATGTTTTGCAAGAGGAGAAATTCATTATCTGACTAAATGTGACTCACATTTGCGTCAGAACAATGAAAAAGGTTTTGTGGCTTTTGCTGATGGCAATTTAGATGGAAAAAAAAATCAAGTTAAAAGAAATATGCTGCATTTTAGGATACATGCTGACATAAAAAACCTGAATATGATAGCTGGGATACGTCACATGCGTAAAGAGTCTCTCTTGCTGACTGTTGGTTTTTGTGGTCTGTGTAAATTCTTTGTTCTTTTGATATTTAGCGCATGGGGGACCTCAGTAGCGCACGGGTTAGAAAAGAGTGAAAATGACCTGGAAACTCACCTGTTCAAATACTTGTTGAGGTGCTACTGAACAAGGAACCAAAACCTAAATCACTGCAGTGCTACTCGGTAGAGGTCTGTGATGGAACTGGGTGTATTTTTTTTGTTTTTTTTTGTGCGCATGCGCCGACTGTGCATGCAGCCTGTTGCAGTTGCTACAGCTTGTTGTCTTGTTTTTCCAACTTTTCAGCTTTCCTCTTTTGTCATGCCTGTTTAAATTTTCACTTGTAATGTATTCAAACTGTAACCTCTCTAAACATGCTAGTAGAGAGAGTTGTGGTCTGTGTTTTTTCACTGTCATTGTTTATTTCAATCAGCTAACTTTTTGAACGCTGTTATTCGGCTATGCTACCACTGCGCTGCAACTCCACGGTAAAATTATTTACACCTGTGACTAGCTGATTGTGCTGAAGCTGGCCGGCAGGGCGACCTGAACAACAGACAACCCCCACAGAAATTGGAGGACACACAGAGGATGCAGAGGAGGAATGAAGCGACGAGGGAAGAGAGCTGGGTCCACGCAGCAGGCCTGATGGAGAAAAAACATATCTCCCCTCTGTCATCATGGGCAACATGAGATCGCTGAACAGTTATGATGGATGAACTAGCGGCCCTAGTGAGGAATCGGAGGGGCTTCCGTGAGTGTAGTGTCATGCGTTTCACAGAGACATGGCTACAGGCAGATACTCTGGATCCCATCGCTACCATCCACCTCCTGTACACAGTCATCGGGTGGACAGGAATAAATCTGAAAGTGGAAAGAAAAGAGGTGCTGGTGCTTATTAACAACAGATGGTTCCACCCTGGTCTCATTACCATAAAGGAACGTTTTCTGCAGCCCTGACATTGAACTGTTAGCCTTGGGACTACGTCCATACTTCATACCCAGGGAGTTCTCACACACCATCTTGATTGTTATTTACATTGCTTCCTCTACTAACCCGGCAACCACGTGTGACGTCATCCACTCTGTTACCACGAGACTACAGACTCTGCACCCCGGTGCTTTCTTCATGATCTCCGGGGACTTCAGCTGGACAAGACTCTCTCCACTTTTACTCAGTTTGTGGACTACTACCACTGCCAGAGGAGACGGGACCCTGGATCTGCTGTATGCTAAAGTTAAAGAGGCCTGATGAGTCTACCTCATACGTTACTTTTTTTACATTTGCATTTGTACATTTTTCTATTTACCTACTGTGTATTTATTATTAATACTTTTTTATAGTAGTTTTAACTTTTTTTACTTATTTACTTCCTCTTTCCTTACTGCACATTATTTAATTGTAACAAAGCAATTTTTCCTGAAGGGATCAATAAAATTTTACTGATTCTGATTCTAATAGTTTCATAGGGGAGAATGGATGCAACTGTGAAGCACAAATTCGAAAAATAGCCTGTATGATAACCTATTTTTCTTGAAAGCGATGAGGAATAAGAATGTTAAGTTTGACACAAAATGCATCTTGATATCAAATAATATCGGACCTACGATACTCTGCACTTGGGGGCTGCACACAAATGATTTGGGTGATGCGGGAGGTCAAAAAAGGGGGAGAGTTATGGATGTTTTCTTTGTGCTGGGGGGAGGGTATTCTGACTTTTTGGGGGGAGCAGAGAAGGTTCTTTTTTTTTCTTTAACATCTCAAATTTATATTTCAGCACTCCCTTGTAGGAATCATTTTTAAAAAAAAAGATATAAAATAATCACAAATGCGGGTTCTAGTGTGCACAGTGTCTCATAGAGATGGACTTGGCCATATTCAACAACAACCCTGTCTCTGTTTCAGGGTTTTATTTTTCCCATTACTATATAATGGAATCTTACCAAAAGTCAATTCCTCTTTCACTTTCTTTTGCATCGTATCAAAAAAATTTTTAAAGTTAAAGTGTGTAAATGTAAATATAAAGTGGGCCTATATTATAATTCAAGCTCAGCCTTGTGTTATGTTTGGTATAAATTTAGCCATTAATTCCACTTCAAATTTACACAGTGTTAACTATTTTGATATCATTCCATAAATATAGTAAGGTTTAAATTAGATTCCACCATCTTATATTCTTTATGCTTACCCTTTTTTTTGTTATTAGCAGCTGAACAAGTAGTACCAATTTAGTTCTATGTTTTGAGAAGTCAGGGGGAGGGTGTTGCAGTTTTTTTTCTAAATTAGTGTCCAAATAAAATAATAATCCAGGGGAGGGTCTTGCAATTTGAAACCTGAAACATAAAATTCCACCCAGCTCCCCACCCCACAGTAATTTTAGTACAGCCCCTAATTCATCAATTTCCACAACAGGATGACTTCAAAAATATCTGAAATCATGAGGCTAATGATGAAAAGAGACGATTGAGCGCCCTGACAGAGAAGAGCCAGTTTCAGTGAATTTGGTCAGCAACACTGAACATTTTGCCATGAGGGCAGCAGGCCAAGAAACACGTCATGAAAAAAGAGCGCAGCAAGCTACTCATGTCCAATCAGACACCACGGAACATTACCCATAATCCTCTCAACAAATACATGCATCTGATACCATAACAACGCTCAACCAACACTTAGGAAGGGAGAGTGTGGGACACATCCGTAGCAACACACCATAATTACAAAGAGAGCCAGGGCTGACTAAGTTTAGAAGACCCAGTAAGCAACCCCCCCCCACCCACCCCACCTCTCTTCTCTCTTCACATGCTCCCACACTGATATTTAACAAAACATTAATCTTGTTGCCAGTGCCTCCAAAGAATACTGGTGATGTAGCTTCAACGCAAAGGCTGGGGTAATAGTAATTCCATTGTTCTGCCCTTTTATTTATGCCTTGGCTCTACCAGGCAGATGAGGTAAGTCTCTTTTTTCATGTTATTATTCAGAAGTGGTGATACATAAAGCCAGATTACACAAATGTCTCTCTGTTTCACAGCACCGCCACCTCACACCTCCCTCGCCAACGCTTAATGCGACCCCCCCCCCCGCAAGCCCTTCTCCTCACCCCTCCCCCATCCCTCCACTAGCTTTCAATAGCACATTTCCCCTTTCTCCCCCTCTTTTCTAAATCACCCTCAACATTTGCATGTGAATTGCTTGTATATCTTCTTTTATATGATGCACCGACAACACTGGCTTTCGAAAAAGAGATGGGAGGGGAACTGCCCCTACTATACCCCCTCCCTCACCCGCACCTCCAACACACTCACGCACACACCATCACCAACTCCCACCAAAAAAACAAGATGTTACTCTAACTCCCCTCCCAGGATTGGCATAGCAGCAGTTTCATTTAAAAAAGCAGGGGAACAGTGCAGGTTTTATGATATGGAGACAAGTTCTTTTGTGCTCTCCAAAGACAAGCCCTCTGTCTGTCGATGTTACTGGGGCGATAATCCTGCTGGAATTTCTTCTAAGCACTTTTACTGACATTTTCAATTATCACCATGCCAGGGTCCGGTAAATGGCATTTAAGGGGCCCCGTCATCTCCACACTGAATCATATTTGTGAATCAGACAGCATTAGTGTTGGACTCTGTTCTGTTTACCCGAGGCTGGGAGGACAGTATGGAGGTCAGAGTAGCTCCTGTAAGCCAGTAGTCTGGGATAAGACGAAGTCAGTGGGTGACCAGGTTCGCAGAGGGACCAGATACGCCACCAAGTACTCGCACGGACACATCTACACTAGTGTGCACAAACGAAGGCGCAGACACAGACACACACACACACACTTGCAGACTCCTCCAACCATGCCTGCCTTGTAATTTACAACATCAGCATAGGCTGTCCACTTTTCAAATAGAGCACATGGTCCAGACTCAGAAAACCAAACAGACAGGCTGACCTCCCCAGTTCACAGTGCACGGGGTCAGACTTGTTTTCACCTCTGACTAGATCCATTTACACAGACTCCAAAAGCACTCCACATCTTTGGATGGGGTTACATACTTACATCCCTGTAATAATTCAGACATGTATTGCAAAGAGATTTCTTTCTCTACCCTCTCTCCCCCGCATTCTGTTTCAGTGAGCTCTGCTTTGTTTCAAAAGTGAATAAAACTTCAAAGCAGTGAAATGGACAGATTGATAGTTGAAGTGAAATGCTATTTCATAGGAGATTGAGTTTCGGATCCGATCACTCAGACGCCTTTTTGTAACAGTTAGAAGCTGTAATGGCACCAAATAAGTGCATTTCAAGCATGCAGACCTTTTTTTTTTTTTTTTTTTTAAAATACCTTGCTGGTTAAAGTACAATACAGTGTACTGTGTAGTATGGAACAGAGGTAGGAGATAAAACTCCTAATGATGCTGCACCGGAGCAGGCAATGTGTTTGTTTAGTCTATGATCACAGAGTGTGTCTCTTGTGGAAGTGCGGGCATGTTTCAGAGTGTCAATCCCGGGTTGTGTAATCGTCTTTTTACATGAGAGGCACCAATTAACCAGGTCACATTTCTTGTGTACCCACTGCACTCAGTCACATTGTGATTCTGATAACATGACAAACAAACGGCGTGCTCGATATGCCACAACCCGCGAACAGCTGTTTACATGCCTCCGTGCCCCCTCTCCTCTCTGCCAAGCTGACATCATTCCTAGCATCCTCTCCTTCCTGTCTCTCTTTTGGATGGGCTCTGTTATGACAAGTTTAATTGAGGGTTGTCAAGCCATAACATTTCTGTAAATATTAGACTTGCCAAGACCGTCAATGAGAGGAAATGGCCTTACTGTATGTTCTTCTCTCAGAAGCACAATGTGTGTCTTTGTAAGTGGATCGCCAAGAGGCATTTTGATACCCTACTTTTGTCTCAGTGAGCCTGCGTAAAATCTAATCTAATTCTCATTGCGGAACTGTATCCACATAAGACAGACATTCTGTAAAGCACTATTACAGATGAATTTGGATTACAGTATTCACTTTGAATAAACTGCAACAGATAATATAACACTTTCTTGGCAATAGAAAAGATATTGCACTACTTCAGAGTGCTAATAAATGTTCTGAATTAAACATTCATCAATATTTGTCAGTCTATCGATTCATTCATTGTGTTTACAAATCTTAAAGAATCTGGAAAAAAAAAGTCACTGGTGTGAGGATGCAGTTTCAATTGTAAATGAAATAATTGACTGTTATTTTTTTTGCAGTGTGGTAGAATAATAGCAAAGCTGACATCATCTCTTATGTCTGTGTATACAAAAGCCTCCTCATTTATCAACGCGATGACAACCTCGGCTATGAATGTTCGTGTGTTGTTGTAATACTTTTCACTCTGTTTAAAGACCACCTGGTCCAATGCACACTGGAGGTTATTTTGGGTTTTCAGAGGGTGGTGATATGGAAGTATAGAGAGGAAAACCCCTCTCTGAGTCATTACTTAGGGCCTGTATGATTTAAATGGGTTTTATGTGTGTTTGTGTGAGGCCGGCATTGTGTTTTTGGAGAACGTGTTCCAGTAAGTCTCATGAAGCCTTACTCACCTGGGGAGAAGGGGGTGAGTCAGTGTGCATCATCATTCATGGCTAGCCAGGCAGGGGCCTTCAGTAGCACACTGTACTAATATTGATGTACAATTTTTGTTTCAAAAAGAACAGCTACATTTGAGGTTGAAAGAAAGTGTAGTGTGGGAAACCCTCCTGACAAATGCAACTGGGGTGCAGAGGTTAGAGAAGCAGCTTCGGGTCTTGAAAATATCTGATTTACATTCCTAAACTGTTTGATAACCAATGAATTGTGTAAGTTGTTTTTTTTTTTAAGAAAAATGCAAAATATTCTCTGGTTCCAGCTTGTCAGATGTGAAGGTTTGCTGCAGTTGTGCTTTATGTGATGGCAAATGGAATATCTTTGATTTTTGGACTGTTTGAAGATGTTGTCTTGGATACACAGTATGAAACCGTGATGAGCATTTTTCACTATTTAATTACATTTTATAGACCAAATGATTAATCAAGAAATGAATATGCATTTTAATCGATAATAAAAAATGATCATCATTTGCAGCCCTAAAAATGTGATCAAGTAGCAGCTCTTCTCCAAAGCTTGGAAATATACAGTACCCTCCTCAGCAGTGAGTGGTTAATACTTTGTACAAGCACACACTTTGTCACAATGACATTAAAAAATAAGAACTACATTATTTGAATGTCTTGTTTTTTTTAAATACACTCATTTGTACTCATGTGTCTAGGCTACAGGAACATGTAAACAGCAGGTAGAAGTTACAGCAAATACAATCTAATTTAATTTTCAATAGTGGAACTGATGACATTATATTATATGTAGCACATAATCATATTGTTAAATCAGCAAAAATATCTCAAACATGTCTGCTACCTATTCAGCTAAAACCAGATCAGATGAATCCAACAACAGGAAATGTCATGAAAACATTAAGATAAAGCAATAAGTAGTCATCATAACTGGTGCAAATGTAACTCAATTAACACACACACACACACACACACACACACACACACACACACACACACACACACACACACACACACACACAGGCACAGTGGTATGACTAGTGATGGTGGAAAATTAAATTTGCTTGAAAGAAACACTCTATTTCTCTCAAGTCCATCATTTTCTCATTTTAGTTTTTTCAGACACCATAGTTTTCTCCGTTGCTCTGTATTTCCTGGTGGAATCTGAAAGACTCTGAAACCCTTTCCCCCCAAAAGCCCGTTAGCACACAAAAAAACAATGCTGAGTTGTTTACATTGATACTACAAAAGATTAAGGTTAAAAATAAAAAAACTTTATCTATGTATTATTCTCCAAAGCACTCTAAAGCAGTGCCAGTTGAATTCATACTGGGACTAGAGTATTCATTTGGAATAAAGTAGATGAAATGATATAATACTGTGTTGGCATTTGGAAAGATGTACCGCTACTAAAGAGTGTAATCCAATATCCTGAGTTCCTGAGTTAAGCATGTCAGGCAGAGAGAAAAAGACATTTCAAAATGCTTATTTACTGGCTTAAGACATTTCGGGAGGTCCTGCTTTAAAGTTGAAAATTAATCAGATGAATTAATTTCCCTGCACCTTCTCTCTTGCTTGTCGGAAGTAAAAGCCAACAGTAGCAGCTCAAGAGCCCTCCTTAACGAGAGTCTGCCAGAGATATAACTCAGCGCTCCTGCCCCAATAACTGACGAAATATGAAAATTGACAGCCCCATCACGGCAGCCATGCCACATGTTTACGAGTGGCTGTCTTAACTGGCCGCCTCTGTGCTCCATAAGTCATATGCAGAGTGCTCATCATAGCGCAGGGATTTATGGGGCCCGAGTCTGCATATGACCTCCCCCTTCAGCTGCCTCGCCGCCATAGAGGAGGAATCATTATCTCGACCCAGCCACTATAAGCTTCATAGACTTACTCAAAGCAAATTGGCTCTGGGGTCCGCTCCTCCTGTAAACACAGCTTGCTCATGTGTGTCTAGGAAGTGAGCCCCGCATCAACTTCCAGTGGTGACGGAAAAATTCATTTGTTCATTTTTGTTGATTTTTTAGAGAGAATAGGAGCGCAGTCACTAGAAAGAATTTGGATAAATTTAATATAAACTAACTAATTAAAAAAAGTGATGTGTTCCAGAGTCTGAAGCTTTTACAATTTTTGGAGCCATGTCCAGCTTCTACGTTTCCTGTAGGTCGTGGCTTTTAAAGATAAAAATCTAGTATTCAAATTTTCAAGAGTTTAATCTGCAGAGGAACTGTCCTTAAAGATGTAATCCTCACGATTTCAGTCCTGGCTGATTTGGCGCCCCCAGTGGTTACTGCGGTAAGAGCAAGATCGTTTGATACAGCAAACACTCCTTGAGCAGCTACTACTAAAGCTACAGAAGTGCAACACGAGAACAACTGATGTATCCGTCTACAGTGCAGCCAAACAAACTCACATTGCTTTAATGACCAAGTCAGTTGATAAGTACTTTCTGTCTGAAAGCACCTTAAAATCTCACTGCGGCTGCTCATTCTTGTTCCATTACTCCATGCAGTATTTAAAACGGATCTAGTGACGAAACCTCTCATTTTGCCATGCTAACCTCCGTGAAAAATACGCTGCATGTCCACTGACTGCTTCGCGATAAAAGCCATCTTGTGTTTTGCTAGTTGAAGACTTTTAATGTGGAGCAGCAGCAGTAGGAAATGTTGTCTGCGTTAGCATCAATTTATGAGAGCTCTGATACAGTGTAAAGCGAGCAAACGGTAAAAAGGGAGGCTAATGCCAGTGACATAAAATTATACTCAATAACACTGGATCACATGCTGCATTATTTCCTGTGGATCCCTTCAGCGTGTGAAGGAAGTATGACTGCAGTGCGGGAATTGCGGACTACGCCAATAACAACAAAAACTATTATACAGAAGGATAACTGCTAAATGTAAATACATTGAAATGCTACTGCTGGAAAAATGCCAACCATGAATACTATCAAAGGGGAAAAAAAAGATTTAAAAAACTTTTAAGAACTTTGTTACCCTATCATTACCCCAAATGCAGGTCAGTGTCAGTCTTTGATTCCCCTTGTGTTTTCCAGTCCAGCACAGCAAGCAGGTCTCCCTGGTTTGTTTGCAGTTTTGCACTTAGAATCTGTGGAATTGACAGGGAGTTTGGTCAAGGGAAGTGCTGAAGGCAAAGAGCCAGCAGGGACAACAGCTATTACCAGAGGGAGGCTGAGGATGAACACTGTATACTGCTGGTCATGCTGCCTCTGGGCTCAGTCCTGGGGCAATATGACCTGGATCTGGAACAGAGCTATAACCAAAGCTTGGACTCCTCACCCACAAGTAAAGAAACACTTGCTGTGTTGTTTACTCGGGAGGAATTTATTGAATACTGGCGAGAAATGTAAAATCAAAGTACACGGTGACTTTCAGCAGTTATTTTTACAAAAACTAAGTGAAGCCACACAGAGCTCAGCTCTGAGTCCCAGGCTTTGAACCGCCTGCAGGATGAGATGTAGGAAGCTGGGAAATGAATAGGACTTTGAAAAGCAGAGTGACTCCAGCTAAGTGAGAGCCTTGTCCCGCTGCAACTGAGACTGACATCCATGCAAATCATAACAGAAATGACAGGCCAGGCCACCCCACCACCCACCCAGGCAGTCATTTCAGCAGGCTTGCCTGCCAGCCTGTCAGCCTGCCAGCCAGACAGGCAACAAGCTGTCCCACCCGAGGTTCCACCCCTGTGCCTGCACAGACAGACAGACTAGGACAAATTGGGACAATCCCCCCCTCCATTACCACCCACTCTTCCTCTCCATTGCGCGCTGCAGCAGCCTCTGCTCAGGGGGCTAATTCCACGTTCAGATCACCATTTGTACTTATTATGCTGACATAATTAATCCCCTGTTGTGATCAGCGGGGGCATGAGGGCCTCTCCGCTCCACTGGCCTACCCCTGCCATGACACAGCCGCTCCCCCCTCTGCTTCTCATAGAAATCTGCTACTTGCTCCCTCCCATGTCCATCTTGTCTGGCTGGAGAGGTCTTCAGTCTGTCTCTCTATAATCTGCACTGTATCTGTCTGTGTTATTGTTTGCCCTGTTGTGGACCGACAGGCCAACAAGTCTGTGAAACAGTCACATCAGCTCATGTTTGTGTACTCACTGAGAATAGTGCAAAGGGGGGCAAAGTGCTTGGACACATTGGTTTAAACTCAAAAATGTGAGACCTGTCTAGGATCTGTCTGATCGTTGTCCTGTTTGTAGAGAATGACATCAGTCCGCATGGAACATTAAAACTCCTAAACTGGGCAGGTCACCTGTAGCTCACTGGATCAGGTGCTGCGCAAATAATTCTTGGGATATGAATGATTTGATTTCAACAGCCTGCCCCTATGGTTAAGAGCCCCCACCAAGAGGCAAACAGGTTCGTTGGTAAAGGCAATGTTACGGACAGAAGAGCAGGGGAGAAGGGAAGGAGAGAAGAAGATGAGACAAGGGGGGGGGGGGTTCTCATCAAAAAACACCAGCTGGATTAATAAATCCAACCAGTGACTGTGTCCACATCTGAAAATGTCCGGCAGATTAAAACAGAACCATCTCAAGTTGTGAAACATATGTCAGCAAGGCTGAGCAAACACAGTCAGAATAATAACTGAGGAGATGAGTGCTGCTGTTGGCCCCAGACCACCGCTCAGCGACAGTCTGGACCCGCACTCCAACCGCTGCTATCTAGAAATCAAAGACCGAATAGCTGAACTTTGATTCTTTACAGAGGGGTGCCATTTATGTGTATTTGTGAGGTCAGAGCTAAAAAAAAAAAAAATGTGCATGAGAGAGACAAATATACAATTCTGGGAAATAACTTCCATTTTCAATATCATGCAGGATGAGTAAATACATAGGATTTAAAACAGAACAACTCTCTGAATTCATCATGATAGTTTAAGTCTTTACATTTATCATTTTTTAAACTATGAAAACCAAAACAAAAATCAGACAAAAAATAGGCTTAGCAGAGATGTACAGCAAAGCTTTATTTTTTATTTAATATTTCAATAAATTACTGTAGCCCATAGTACTATATATAAGTTCTTCTACCTGTAGCTTCTTTTGCCTGCATCCTGATGCAGACAGATAGTGTTTTGTGGAGACAGTTCTGGAGACTGGCAGCTACTCCAGCCAACCAATCCAAGATCACTTAACAATAATATTTTAGGTCCCATTTCAACTGCAGTTCTGTATTTCTGGAAATTCAATGATGGGACACTTCAAAACACCCTGACCATTTGGCATTAAAGGACACCAGGATACCCAGAACACCTGCTAGTGCTGGGAAGCTCTGTGTTATTCTGGCCAGAGAAGAGAATGTACAGTCAACAGGTCTGCATGTACCAGTGGAGGAATTCATTACAAATACCTAGAAAAAAAACATGAAAGGGAGAAAGATCTGGATCATTGTGAATTCTGTCAAATTTGAAGGCAAAACCTGGAGCAGACTGTCAAATGTGACTTAAAGCAACAGTTATATAGCAATGCAGAGTGAAAAGATAAGCAACACATATCTAAACTCGTTTCGTATATGTGAGTCCACACACACATGTAAGTCACAGTATACATTTAAAATCATTTTTAATAATCAGTACATTGTCACTCTGCTGCTTACTACCAGCAATTTCAAATTCCAGGAACATTTACTCACAACACCCCTTACCCCCTCGTCCCAAACCCACCCCCCCCCCCCTCTCTCCCCTCCCATCAACCCCCTCACTCCTCATCTTTACATAAAAGTTCAGGCTGCATATTAAAAGGAGCTAAAATATTCACACTGTCAAAGGTGGTCAAAGGCTTCTGCGTTCACACAGGAGCTGACAAAGAGGAGGCACCCAGCGCTTGGCCAAAAGAGCACTGCTGAAATAAATCAGCACATACAAAGACACAGAGAGATAATGGGGCCGGAGCTGGGCCTGATCCAGAAACAGAAACACACTGCACACCAGAACACACATACACATACACCCAGAGCGCCTGGCTGGGAACAAAGTCTGCGCATAGATTAATATTTATTTTTGCAGCACACATTGTTCAGTACATACAGTATCAGGAGACTAAAAACATCATAACTCCCCCAGGGTGCAACCTTGCCGTGAATCCCTTGGCTGAATCAAACAAATAACAAAAAAGTCCACAGATGGTTTCACAAGGGGGAGTGAAAGAGAGGAACTGGGTATCTCAGAAACATCCGTTGAAGCGCTAGTGTCTATTAACATGTAAGGTTGTGTGTGTCCATGCATCCTAGAGGTAGATGCTCTAAAAACAAGGTAAAATTTAAATCGGCAGATTATGTCGTGTTATTGAATTAAAATAAAGCATTCCAATTTCTGTGTGTGTGTGTGTGTGTGTGGAGCATGTATCTCCATATTTCCCTGCGTCAGTGTAAGTCACTGGGAAAGTGCGCTTACAACAAAATGCCAAATGGCCGAGGCTGAAGCCGGCACCAACTCTAACAAACCTAAACAGCCACTTATCTTTGGGCACTATTCTACTCACGTCATGTGCTTTTCAGGGTGAATTTTAGGAAACAGGCATCTGGGTTTTGCCTCTTGCAGCAGGAGCCCACACTGTCAGAAACCTGGACGCAACTGCTGTGAATGTTTACGGTAGCTATGCATTTTACAAAACACATTTGTCAATGAGTAATCACAAGTGTTTTGTTTGTTTGGTTTTTTTTAGATATAACCAAAATGCTCCTAACTCTCAAGGGGAAAATGTTATGTCTAGGAGGAGTTTACCAGATACTTTGATGTGCATAATCTGCACTTGCAGTGTTATGTTGTATTTAGGATCAACTGAGGATAATCTAACAATTTGTCAAGTCAAAAAACAGATGACCCAAAGAAATTTAACTACACACTACTTGTGTCAGTAACGTGGATGACATTAAATACGAAAAGCTCCTTTTGGACTCGCCCTCTTCCAGCATAACAGAATCTGAGCTATTGTTTTATTTAATCTGGAATTCATTTCATTTCTAACTCAGTCTTGTGTCACTCTACAATCTACTGGGGTAGAAAACCAAACCAAACACAGAGTGTGACAGAGAGAAGGCAGCGTTTCCCCACTTCGGAGGCCCACCCAGGTAGATGAAATCACGCAGTTTCAAACCTAACGCCTTCTTTCACTCTTTCCAACCTGACCACCTGTTGGCTACACACCTCTCTGGGTTGCGTGCGCTGCGGTAACTGAGCGAGGACTACAGGCTTCTCTGTGCGCAGCCATCTAGCTACCGTCTACCGAAAGCCTGCGTGCGAGGCCTTTAGGAAACATCAGGACATTGTAGAACCCACCGACACTCTGTGTGTGAGGCGTTTAGGGGACATCGGTAAATTGGGGCCACACTCTCCCCCTCTGCACGGATCTCTGCAGGCACATCCGTCACCCGGCACCACAAGTAAACCTTCAAGCTGCGTTTCTGTTCACAAAACATGCTCGATAACCCAGTTTTTACCAGAGTAAAATATCATGATGCAATTCGTGTACCTGGGAGTAAACCAAATTAAACAAGCATCACATTTTTGCTCATGAGAAACAAGGTTTTGCCTTGCTCAAGGGCACATTGATCATACTGTAGTTAGAAAGGGAGTGGAAAGTTTTTGTCTTTCAGATTTCTTGCCCATATTTTTTTCTACTCAGTCCAGGGATTGAAAAATGGCAACCATTACCAAAACTGGATCTTATAAAGTGTATCAAAGAAATTTAAAATTTATTCTGAAAGTCCATCGGGCCTTTAGCTTTATTTCATCTCAGTGAGGTACTCACAAACTGGGGCTCCGCGTTTACGCAGCTTTTTATTTGCCCCTATATCAACATAGAGAGGAAACAGAGGCCTCCCTGAACTAATTTCGCTCATGAACACTCAGTCATTTGTTGAGCACCACACAGCAGGCCCTGCTGTCTGAGGCCCAGGGATTAAGGCTCAATATTTGTAAACCTCAGTTGGCTTTAGTGAGGAAATGGGGAGTGGAGAAAAATGGGAAGCCTTGGCAAACCAAAGTGTGAAAACTATCAAATTGTCAGCCATGACAGAAACAGTTACACACACTGGCTTCTGGCTGACACAGAAACAATGCACTGTTAAATCTATGAAACACTATGGCCTTGTTTGCATGAATGTGGGTGGGTGAGAGTTTATGGGTTTTTGGTTTTTGTGTGCAACAAAAAGCAAATATATACATTCAATACATTTATGGGCCATTTATGATACCACCAACTCTTCCCATTAACAGATGCTCCATTCCAGCCTCATTGCTTCAGTATTTTGATGATCTTGTATGTCTCCTGTCTGTTTGTGATATGGTTGGAATAATTCACTCTACCATTAAAGCTCTTTACATGAAGGCCAAGCCCCTTAACTTCTCCCATAGTCCTTAACCTCTTCCTCAGTGGAATATACTCCCACAATGCACATTATCAGCCTCACAACGGGCCCATAAAGCACTAAAAATCCCAGGGCCTTATTTCCAGCTGTGACACACAACCCAGACCTACTTAAGTCCTCTACTTTGACCTTTGTTTGAAAAGTCTCTTTCAGCCCGAGGCCTCGGCAGTAAATTCATAGAGCTATGAAATTAATGTTCCAGAGAGCCCATCTAGTCTTTCATTAATCACAACCAGAGAAAGGAAGAGACCGGTTACTGAGTCACGTTTTATTTTCGATTTTGTTTTTTTTTTTAAACTTTTTCTTTTGTAACAGGGAAGATTGTGTAATGATTGCATTCAATATTAACTGTGTTCCGCCTATCAACATCCTCCCTGTTGTGAAATAGAGAAGGTAGTGCAGGGGGGCAAGCACATCTGACACATCTGTGTTCAATGGGATCTGACGAGCCTTAATGCTTTAACCTTCAGCACCTATAAAATGCACACACATGCATCCATAGATACATACACAAACATATAAACACTTAAATATAAGTAGAAAGCTGAACTATGCAGCTTTTTTTTATCTATACCATAATAGTTGGTAATGCAACAGAGTCCACTTGTCCTGTGTGGTCAGATGTGCCACAGCAGCTTGCTTTGAAAATAAACTGAGGCAAGGTTGACATGAAGAAAAGTAGGCAGATGCTCTTTGTACCTATGAAGGTGATGTGAAGTATATCTTGCAGGGTAATTGTACAGGCAGTGAACCATAGTGCTGTCAATGAGGCGTTGTGTCTGGTTGTGGGTATTAAACATCAGTAGTGTATCCACTCTTTGGGATGCTCAGTACAGTGCTTAATTACACATGTCGTGGGCAGCAAGCGGTCAGAGCAGGAAATGACAGCTGAGTGGCGCTTACTTCAAACGCAGAGGCGTAAAAGAGCATTCAATAAAAACAGACCTAAAGTCTGAGCGGGTCCTAATGGCCTGTGGGTAATGGATCAGAGGGAGAGGAGGGTGCACACAGGCCTACAGAGAGGAAAGTGGGCTAGACTTGG
This sequence comes from Xiphias gladius, assembly GCF_016859285.1. Taxonomy (NCBI): domain Eukaryota; kingdom Metazoa; phylum Chordata; class Actinopteri; order Istiophoriformes; family Xiphiidae; genus Xiphias; species Xiphias gladius. Next base: position 9,857,636 of record NC_053400.1, read on the forward strand.
ACACAGTAAAGAAATGACAGAAATTTCATTAAGATGAGAAAGAAAAGAGAGATGATTGCCGATTGAGAACACTGAAATTATGAAATGATATCCAGCAGAAAAATAAACGAGTGTTTTTTACATGAAAGAAATAAATGCTAAATTGCAATAAATTAAGTCCTCGTCCGGACATTATCACAATATATGAAACGAGGGGCAGGAAGACATTTTTTTTTTTTTTTTTACAGTTTTTAATGGCCATTTCTGTGCTGACAGGGAGTTACGACAAAAACAGTCAAATTACGAGTTGGTTATATCCACTCTTAAAGTGTAAGAACTCACTTTGTGTATATGCGTCTCTATTTATATAGGGGTGAGGGGCTGGGGTGTTTGACTCACCAGCTGGCTGGCATATCTCAAAACATTCCCACCAATTTCCCTTGGCAATTTAACTAAATAATTAAAAATTTGAACCAAATTAGCACTCCAAATTATTGTAGGACGTCTGCCAAAGTGGTTGGTGGAGAACTATACCCTTCCAAAATAAAATATTCAAGGTTAAGCAATGCTTAAAGGAAAGTACTGTAGGTAGGCTTAAATAATGTAAAGCAAGAGACTATTTAGAACTTTGAAAACTATGGGCAAACAATTAGAGATAACTGCCTCTGCTAAAAACATTGAATTCTGAGGGACATCCATAGATAAAGTTACCTTTTTTTAAAAATATATAATTAAATTCATTAGTTTTCGTTGAAATTTTATTTTCTATCCTGTAACCCAGAGGGCAGGTGAGACAGAGAGCAATCACTGTATGCAGTGGATGGAGTGGGTGTGGTGGAAGATCTGAGAAACACTTGACTGGATGGACTCTGCCACACTGGCCTCAGTGATCTTTCCAAGTGGCACATTTACGCATATCCACACATATAAGCAGACGGGCACATACACAGAGTCTCTTTTCCTGTGACCCACACACATTGAGCTCTACCTCCAACTGCCTTTCTGAACACAATGGCCCTGCTGCGCTGACAACTCAACTGGAAGAGAGCTTACCCTCTGACCTCCGGGGTCAACTCATTAACGCTGTAACTCCTCCCCGGGATGCAAGTGACCAGTTTATGATTAATATGACACACAGACTTTATGGTTGATTGATAAGACACTGCAGCGTTATGTTTCACAATATTTGATGACCTGTTTTAAGTTGGCTTGGTATTTTGTTTTAAAATTAACAAAAAAAAGAAGAACAAAAAAGGATTTCAGTTTTTGAGTTGTGATGACATTTTTTTTAGTGATTTTGTTCTGAATAATCGGCACAAAGCTGTATGAGAAAAAAAACAACACAATTTAGATAAAAACACAAAAACGTTTTAGTCACAGTTACTCAAAATATGAAGTGTATTTGAAATCATGGTTTTTGTTTTCACTGGTTAGAGATCCTTTAGCAGTCAAACAGTTTGAAAAGTAACAGTGGCTATCCACACAACTGATCTGTTTCTTTTAAACAAACCAGTATCAACTATATGTTAATTAGCACATTAAGTGTAAAAGCTTTCATGAAGTGGCTAAAAGTGGGATTGTAATTTTTCATTTATGTGTCATAGCATGGTTCATTACTTAATTGTACTGTTGAGTATTCATAAAACAGGTGAAGGCAGCCATTGGTGAATTTTGCAGGATTATGTTAGCACTTCTCTTTAGGAGCAGAGTAGTTACAGAACCTCATAATTTGAAGCGCCTTAAGTGTGCAGATAATGTAAAGTCAGTGTCGAAAGCAAGGAGGCAGGCAGGCCTAATGTTTAGCTGCATGTAATTGGACAGAAGTGTAGGAGGCAGGTGTGTTGCCATTGTTCACTTTGATGGGATTATTTGCACCTCTCAATGCTCAAAAAGCAGGTATCATCAGAAGGCAGTCATCTAAATTTACAATGGCTGGATTTAGGTTTTCCTCTCTTTCTCCCTCCATCCAGGTTCTGTAATTACAGCTGCTCTGTAATTAGGGGCAAAGCCTTCAGGACCAGGGTGACTACTGTCTACTTTAAAAGGGTTTAGCAAAGTACAAGACTTCAAAACTGGGGGATGGGGAGAAAGTACAACATTCCTGTTTTGCTCTTTTTTGTACTCGGTCTCTGGGTTTAACAGTCTTGCTGATTAAATTCCCGTTCTCAGATGAATCTAATGCATAATGCTATTAAACATTATTAATGTGGGGTCAAGAAAAGTTCTGATTAAACTAAAGTTTTGTGAGAATCTTATGCTTTTATAACCTTTTTAAAGTCTTTGCATGGACTGCTATATTTAGTTCACTGTTCACTGTTGCATTACTCTTAAGATTTTCCAAATGATTATTCAATCAATAGGTGCACAGGAAGCTGCTCAGGGGTGTGATCATACACCCAGTCAATCTGAGTGATGGATGTTATGGAGAAGGGTGTTATTCGCTGAAGCCCTGACTGTACAATGTACATAAAAACAGCAAGAGTGTAGGATTAAGGACAGATTTCCTGGGTTATGTCTGTGTCTGTGTGTTCTGTGTATGTGTGTACATGATAAATAAGGTTAGTGGTAAGGACTGCATTATGTTGTTCCACCCACCTGACTGTTCAATGTCTGTGTGCATAAAAAAGTCAATGGAAAGGTGTGATTACAGGCGAGTTCGTCCTGGGGGGCATGAATTAATGTGAAGACACGTTTAACAGGGCTCTTTGAGTCTGTGTCATAAACATACAGAAAGGTGCAGGGTTCTTTTGCCAGCACGGAGAAAAGACAGGGGACACAGCACATTACACATCCTTGTTGGTCTTTAAAAAACACATATAGATGAAAGTGTTCCCTAAGTTACCAGGTAAACACATCACATCTAATGAAAAGTTGCCAGAACTAGGGCTGGACCAATGGGCTAGGGTCTCAAGAAGGACCATGGGGCTAAGCATGGGCCTGGGGAAGGAATATTCAGTGGAAATGCCTTTGAAGAGATTTTATTAAAATTAGGATTCATATTCCCAAGAAACCCAAGGTTGCAGTATTTATTAGCTATGTCATATATATTTTAATGTTGATAAGTAGAAGGACCAAACAGTGTGTAAAGGGGCAAATAGCCAACAATCTGAATCAAAATTAGATCTTAAAATGAAGCATAGTCTTTAAAGTGATGCTTCAGAAAGCGGTGGTTTGAAGCTGCATTATTGTTTTGTTTTTTTCTTCAAGAGAGAACAACATTGAAACAAAAATATCACAAACAATGAATTGGTTTTTGATACAAAAACTTTCAGATTTTAGGCCTTAGCTTCTGGACCTATCTCTAATCAGCTCTATCACCCTTAATACCTCCACTATTCGAAATATGACTTTGCCACCGAGAAATGCACATCAGTAAATGCTTGTCAGCTGTTTTACATAACTGATGTAACAACAACAATACATTTATACTGGCATTAACAAATAAGTCCTAACATAAAGCACAGTGTTATGGTCTTTCAGTATAGTCCTACCACCAACCAGAGTACCTTTCATCTCCCATTCGTGCCATCAACCCAGAAATATAAATGGCAGAAGAAGAAACATATGCTTAAGTCAGACGCATTTACTCCTGACCTTCCCCGCCAGGGTGCTCTGCAGCTAAGCTGCAGGGATTTGCAGCAGCTCAACTTTTACACCATATGGATGCTTTATTACACAGCAATGATGTCTCTCTCCGCCTCGCTCACTTCTCTCTCTAACTAGAGATGATCTGAAAAAACCAAACAGCCTCATGTGTAACCAGTTGCTTAGAGAGACTTAAGCAGGACTTAATAGAATTCTACAGAGGAATGCAGAAGCATATTTCTGCTCGCTTTATGCGAGTCCCTGTCAGAGCGCCCCACGGATGACTCCATATGGAGTCATTAAATCAAATCTAGTTCATTCATTCATATTTTCACTAAATGAGCTAATAACATGCACCGGCATTTTACCAAAGTACGACAAGTAGACAAATAAACATAAACGTAACATCAATGAAATGAGAAATTACAATATCGAAATAATATATGAGGTCAGTGTGAGGTCTCAAGTGTGAGGGTATATATTTGTGCACTGCTACAAAAAAAGACATCACTTACCCTGTATATGTTGTGAAAATACTAAACAAAGACTAGTGTTGAAGTCATTATATATGGGCAGATGAATTTAGATGGCGATCCATTTCCTAACTAATTTCTTCAGCTTTACCAATAGCAATAATTGGATTTATACTGAAATGAGAGCTGGGCTGTTTATTGATTTTAGCTACTGCATATTAGCGGGGAATAATCAATAAAGTGGATTCAGTACTTATTAAACTGGAATAAGATGGGATGGCCTTTTTCATTTGTCAGCCAATGACTGTTAATCTCATAACTGGTCATGGTAATGCAATGTTCCTAATTGGAGCATACAATTGACAATGGGTCAAACTACAGCAGTGGCATTGATTAGTTTATGGAAATGTATATGTTTGTGCAACAACTACTAAGGCTAACTGCCCTGAAGTTCTCACCAGATCACAATCAATCAACCAAGGAAATCCTATTATTCCAAGTCACTGTAAATCCCGAACATAAAGCTTGGTTTTTCACACTTTATTTGGGTTACTTTGGTTACTGGTGCCATGACAAATGTTCCAGAGTGAAGTAAAACATTGGGAAATTTTTCCACAAGGACAGGACTGGTTACTGTGAGCAGTGGCTTGAAAAATTCAACCTGTAACAAAAAGAGAGATCCTTGCTTAGAACAAGAATTTAGGGCGATGCAGCCAGGCCAAAGCCAAATTATAGCTGGTCTTTACTTTCTTTATCAGCCTGTTAGAATTTTAGTCTCGGGGAATTAATTGTAAACGGTCAATTTGCAAATGAATGCGATTTCAGTTGTGAAAATATAACTGTGGGCTTAGTTTGGGACATTGGGACAAACAGCTCTGAGACAGAAGAAAGAGAGCATCTTAATTTATTACAATCTGCAACATTTTTCACCTAGAAGCCAAGGCAACTGGGCTGTTGAGACCGAAATGAAATTAGTGCTCTTCTTGAGCTGGAGAAACAAAAGCGTCTCCAAAAGCAAGTGAGGTCAGAGTCTGGCACAGTGAGGTCAGCAGGCTGAGGCCTATAGCCAACCCTAAGCTGAGCTGTAGTGCTGTGTGCAAATCAACTGCTTTTCTCCCATTTCATTTCTCATGCGCAGTATTTGTGCCCCTCTTTTCATGAATGTAGGACCCTATCTTTGGCCCTCCCCTCTGAAAGGGCCTTCCCGGTGACGAAGGTGACCTGCCACTGAGAAAAAGGAGGACCTGCCATGAACTGAGTGTCAGCCATTAAATATGATTTCGCCCCTGAAAGGCGCGCAAACACATTCAACCACTGAAACTCATTAAGCCCGCATAATCTCTCTTTTCTTAAGCATAACAATGATTTCAGCTGGGAAATGCAATGGTTTTGGGGAGCTGAGCCATTGGTTTGAATTGCATTCAAAGCAATAAATCAAGTCCAACTTCACATCCTGGGCCCATTTGCCTAATTCAGCGCCTCTCACCATACTGGTCAATTAGTTTAGAGCAAATATATTCAATGCACAGAGCAATTTACTGACAAGGCATAATAAATCCCATGGCTTGGAGACTGTCCAAAATAACCTTTTGCTGCTGCTCTGCCCCTTTACAAACTCTACAAAGTTAGCTAAATGTGACCGTTACTTTAAAAAGTAACTGTAGCAATCATGCTCTGCATCAATTTAACTATGGTTCAAGGTTTAAATCACTAAAAAACCTTTTAGTTATTTAAATCATAAACCATCACATACCATGTGGTAAACTTCCATGTTGTTATGGAAGTTGAGCCCGCTTAAACTAAAATGAGGTCACTGGGAGTGAGAGAGACAGAAGTGTGAAGGTGCCAACTCCTTTTCTGACACACCGAGCTGCCTGTTTGATTCCTCTCCGTGAACTTTCACTCCTGTCCATCTCACCCTGACACCCATGGCTCTACAGGGCTGTATCTTTCGTAATTGTTATTGTTATTTCTTTTTAACAAAGTTTCCGTCCAGTTTCTATTGCCTTTGCTTCAAAGCTTCCAGAGGGAAGCTAGTGGCCCAGCCTGCTAAATTACAGCCATGTGGACTGGGAGAGGTTTGGAGCAGCTGTGAGGAGGGCTCTCAGTAGTCAGACCATTGTAATCTGCATTAACCACATTGCAAGGGAGTGCAAGGGGTCAAAGTCTTTAAGTGCCTACAGGGATGGGTGCTTGTGGATTACATGTTATCGCTCCAAAAGGCTGTAATAACTGTACTGTGCTGCTCGCTCACTACCTGTTGTTCATCTGCGATGATTTACATTGCGGTGTCTTTTTTGAAGACAGCCTTCATTGTTATTGGGGTCTGAGGAGTGGAAAGGCTGGGATAAATTGGGCATATTTTACTAGCATAGATAAGGGAGAACAAATACGCATTTTACAGGTGTTACAGAAAATGAATGGCAAAAAGCATTTCTCTCGTATTTTAAATTCTGTGTATTATTATGAAAAGGTCTGATTTATACCCAAGCGAGAGAACATGCCATCAGGATCAATGCGTGAGTAAATTCTTCTTGGTAAAGCTGACCAGATTAAGTGCATTTCCTGGAAGGTGTTCGGGAATAGCTTTGGCAGAGGGTGTATCCTGAGATGATCTTTACACTGTCTTCGCCGATGGAGCATTAAACAGTGAGAGGAGCAGAAGTAACCCTCTTACTAGCAGGCTTCCTTTCGAAGAAGCCAAAGCGACAGCAGTTTAATTTTTTTCTGGATAGTTCAATATGTTTTCCTTGCACAGGTCATTTATCAAACAGAAATGGAGTGAAAATATTTTCAAAGATTTAATGAACTAAAGTCTTGCTTTCCATTGAGACTATGAATTATTTATAGCTACATTTCAGAGTGACTGAATTCGCGAATTAATCCCATTAACCTCTCTGATGGCAAGAATAAAAGCATACATCTTGACGAATGTTTGCTGGGCTCAAATTTAGTGCCATTGAGAGCAGCTTTTCCGAGGCAAAGCCCAGCAGACAGATTGTATGCCGTGTCGCACGGAGCTTATATAGATCCTCGCAGTCTCTGTCTGAGTCTGTGGAGGAATGACAGAAAGCTCAATGGAGGCGTCTGTCTCCCAGCCCAACACCCTGTCCGCTCCTCTCCCCGTATACCACCGAGCCTGTGATGAATGCATGCAGGGCCCTCTCTCCCCCACATACATCTGACATTATTAACACAATATAAAATGTGATGGAGAGCTCTGCCATGCTGCCGGGGCCCCCTGATCCAGCACAGCACAGCTACGCTGTGATTTATTCCCACAACCATGAAAAAGTAAGCGTGCCATTAAAATCACAGGTGTTTGGAGGCCACACGACTCACCGGGCGCGATCGATAATGTCACTCTTTTACATGGCTCATTTTGAAGCCGCTGCAGTATCATATGCCATTAGTGAGGCCTTGATCTATTGAGGAGCAAACCTCTGTCTGGCCCTAAAGCTATGGGCATGCATAGATACAAGCTAACAAGGTGTATGCACATGCATGCACTCCTCAACACACACATGCATACACTCTCGCAGAGCTTGTGTTTACAGTGTCTCCACTTGCACTCACACATAATTCAACTGAGCTAATGTAGGAGCTAATGTACTGTAAATGGCAAGGCCTCTGATTGATACCTGCACTTAGAACAATTAACTGGTGTAAAAAGTTTGGGAAAAGACAAAAGTTTGTGCTACTTACCGTGGGGTTACCTACTGTGGCCCGGGAAAGTGATTTGTTAGTGTTTGTTCAGATTGCTCCTAAGGCTATAAAGTGTGGCATTGGCAACAAATAAGGACTAATGTTCTGGTTCCAAATGAATACTTAGCACAACCTGTAAAAGAGTGTGCTGTCTCTGCACTCTCACACCCACACAGATTATCAACTAATTGTTTGGTGCTATTCCCGAATGCTGCAAATCCATTTCAGATTAAAGAAAACAAAGCATCACCTGATTTATCATGTCATATCTATCAAATACACATTGTAAACTTACTGTAAATGTTAGCATCCTGTTAACAGAGAATTACATTTTTTCCTGACTCCTTTAAAGCAGAAGCTTTCCTCTTTCTGTTATAAATTATGAGGTGGAGCAGGTCCCTTTTTAATTGTAACCGCATTGGAACTGGTGCATTAAAAAAAATAGAATAAAAAAATTGAAATCCAAATTTGCATATTGTAATACTGTAAGCCAATAATATAATCTAATTTTAGGTGTTTGAAAATCAAAGAAAGAAAACCACGTAAACCTGTTAACTTACATTTCAAATTCTCTTTAGGAGCAGACGTAAACATGTTTTGATTTCCATGCTAATTCCGATATGTTCTGGAAAGGTATGCAAAACATTTCGGAAAAGGGAGACCATTGTTTCTGCAGCAATTCCCTGATAAAATAAAACAGGAGATTATGGGAAAACGAGGATGGGGCGGCTGTCCCAAACTTCCTGGTCGCTGAGAATGCATTCCGGATGACATTGTAGTCAAGTTGGAAAAACAAAACGGCTATTCGAAGCAACCCCAGTGGAAATACAGACTAGTGTTTATCTGAAAGCAAAGCATTTGCATACAGCTATGCACTAAATACAACGTAAACATTCTTTTAGTATTTATTATATATATCAGTTATTCATAAAAATGACACAATGAAAAGAATTCCATTTAAAAAAAAAGCTTATTTTTTGTTTTTCCTCATTCACCTCTCCCTCTCTGTTTTCTTTCTCTCTCTCATTCTCAGAGCAACTGCCATGAAAATGAACTATTAATCTGTTTCCCAAAGGAATTCCTCATGCCACGCAGGCCTGACAGCCGCAATACGACGGTTGTTGTGTGGTCAACAAACAATTTTCCTGGGCTTCACTGCCTTTCAAAGGCACTTTTTCATCTGGCCCAGATCATGTGAAAAATGTCGTTGTCAAAGGTTTCTCTGCTTTTCTTCTCACACAAAGATGTCAGATGGAGAGAGTTAGAATTTCCAAACATGTTAATCTGCGTGAGCGTAAACTCAGCCCCTTCCTCCACAGTGCTTGAGAGTTCATTCAGCATGTTGGAAATTTCCTGTGCTTGAGCAACACAAGCGTGCTTTTGAGTTAGAATGCAATATGTCCTTAAACTGAAAGAATACAGGATTATGAAGTTACGCAATTCCATCGAACAACTGATGCATGCAAAAGTTACATTGAGAAATCTGTTTCTCAATGCTGACCTTTATTTCATAAAACGAAATGACACCTGTTGTGTAAAAATGGAAAATTCTTTATTGTTATGAAATGTCAGATAAGTTGAGAACATGACAATGCAGAACTATTTTGTTGGACACAGTTTTGTAAAAAGTTTTGTAGACCAGAGGATATTAGCTGAAAAATAAAGTGATTGTATTAGATGAGCTTCTGTGGATGGACAGATGTGAGAATAGTGATCGGAGTATGTGACCTGACTGGGGGTGTTGTTCTTCTGCTCTCAGCCACGCCCCCAATAAGACCATCTCTTATCGGGTCGACGGGTGGAAAAGGTTGGGCGCCTCATTACAGCCTCATACTACCGGCCTCTTCCTGCCTGCTGGCCCATCACCACTGAGATCCACCAATCATCCCTTCATCCCACCCTTCTCCTCCACTACAGCCTCTCATCACCGATCTTTCCTGTCATCACACACACATCCCCTGTCAAACTGCCGTCTGATTGATGAGGCCACTTTTGATAATGGCATCAGGAACTTGGGTGTCTGCCTTGTCATTAGATACTATCAGAGCTGTCTTATTACAGCAGAGGGAGACCCCAGGCAGACAGACGGGTTCCTCGGTGCGCAGATATGGCCACAGATAATGAAGCTCGGCAACAATGTACTCTAATATACCTGGCTGGTTTCATCCATCCATCACATGTGCCAAAGTTCAGTCAGCTCCCTCAGATCACATAAACCTCCTACTGTCAAGGTGACTGCTGTACTTCCCAATAGGATGGACAGAAGTGACTGAGTATTCTGCTAAACCAATAGCATGGAGGAAAAAAGTAAGAAAAGATGACACACAGAGATTGTGAATTATGTGAGGGCCCGTGCATGTAGGTGACGTGTGAAACTTTTTAAGGTTTTTAGGAAATTGTGCTTCTATGTTTATTCACCAGTGTAGACAAATTGTTTTATGGTGGTAGTCAGTCCTTTTAAAACAATTTGAATTCAACCTAAACTTATCACAGAAAACCCACTGGCAAGGAATGAATAATAATGGTTTGGGTTATCTGTAAGGTTTCTATTAATTCAGGACAAAGGTGAGGTAATGATCAAAAGACAGCAGAGAGAGGGGCCCTGCAAGCCAGGATAAAAACCATACAACGCTCACAAAGGCCCGGGCTTGCCAGTGGAAGAATAACTATGGTTTGAATTATGGATAGATCTGAATGGTGTCTCTTCTATACAGATGGCTGCACACATGAAAATCCCATGGCCTGTATAATTGTATTGCTAATAAGGAGTAAAGCCAATTAGGCATTTAAGTGTGCTGTAATCACTTGGACGGGGAGAGATGAAGAGAGGAGTAGGGTGGAGATGGAAAATCCAGCCAAAGGACAAATGAATGCCTCCCCTATTTCTCTCCCACACTGACAACCATAATTAGACATAAATTGTATGTATGCTACTGAAAAGTTCTCATTGGGGGAGAAAACCTTTTTGTGTCTTGGCTGCTCCTGCTCTGATTCATTCATTTTCAGTTGTCCAAGAGGCCAAATGACAATTGAAACATGGGAAAAAGAGGATTGGACTTGCTTGAAGTTCTTGAAGACGTTTCACCTCTCATCCGGAAGGCTTCTTCAGTTCTAACTAGCTAGTGGGGAGTTCCAGGTATTTATCCTCTGGTGAGATCAGCAACAGAAAAAAAGCCTGGTCATTGCTGTGAAGACAAGACAAGAGAACAAGTAATCAAAGCAAGCTTTTATCAGTAAACTCTCTAACTTAGAGTGCGTCAACTTGCAGTTTTAAACAGACTTCAATCAAAAAATACTGCCTTAGATAAAAAGTAAAAGATTGCGTTCAACTGAATAAATGATTAGTGGTCATGCAGTTTACATGACATTTCTGTATAAATATTCTGTAAAGATGAACTAACAGGATAGATGTTTTATGTTTAATGATGATAATATAGTGGTTAAAGTGGCACAATTTTGAAGTCACCAGGTTAAGACGACCACAATAACACTGATGTATTTGTTTGATGCCAAGTTAATAAGTAACCTCCTTTACTTCCTGCCTCATCATGAGGTCATTTCAAAGTGTTTCGATGCTCACAGCACTGCATGAAAAAGTTCTTCTTGTTCAAATACAGTTGTTTTCATTAGTTTTTAGCTTAACTATAAGCGAGTTTTCTTTCTATTTAGCCACAGGATAATAAGCAGAGGAGCATGCTTCTTCAAACAAGTGACAAAGAGCAACGGCTGGGGTTTAAAGTAATTTAGTGACATTTTAGAAATGTTTTGTTAGTTGATTTTTAGTGTTGACATGTTGACCATTAATGTTACTTCACTGGAAGAAACAAAATGCTGCATAGCCACTATAGAAATCTATATGTTCTGGTCCAAAACAAAATCAGACTGATAAAAAGTGAAAGGCCAGTTCTGGACAGTTCTCAGCTGAAAAGCTTGTTGTGAAAATGCACAAATTGGCCAACCTTTGCTTTTCGCTCATCTCTAAAAAAAATTAACACATTTCCGGTGATTTGTCAATCATGTGTTTTGCAGTTTGTAGCCTAGCCCTTTTCAAATTGTGCAATTCTAGATCTTTAATTAGATTCATACACCCAAAGAGGTACGTGGGAGGAAAGAGCAAACCAAATAAAGCAAAATGTGTAGGTCAAAACTAAAAGTACCTTTGCATACAGCATTAACTGTTGAGGGGGCTGGTGTATGTACCAACAGCGCAGACGGGCCATAAAATCCTCCAGACAAGCTGTCTGTCACAACATTTGTTTGCCAGATAACATTCCTTTCTGCCACTGAGAGTGGCAATAAAATGGGTGAAATTCTCCAACCAGCATTGCTCTGGTCTCTCAAACTGCAATATGTCTGTAGTCAAACATGTGTAGAGGTGGGACTGTCAGCACAAAGCCGTATGCTGGGTCCTTTTTCCATGTTCTGGAACTTTTCAGACTTCAGCAAACCAGGAGGACAAAAGATTGGGATGTCTATGAGGACTATCAATACATTTAAACAGGGGCATGCATTTCTCATAAACTGGCTCCAAAAGCAGAGCGAGCCAATGGGAGGGGGCTGCTTGATCAACCCATAAAGGGAACCTCAGTTATGAACCAGAAAAAGAAAAAGACGAAGAAAGAATTGGGCAAAGGGGGAGAGAAAAAAATTGAAAGAAAAGGTCATGAGTGGCAGTTGATTTGAGGAGTTTCTGCGACCCCACAAAGGGCCATGACATCATCAGGTATTGAAGTGAGAGAAGAGGAGAAGGGGTTCTTTAAAAAGCTGGCCGCTTACCGAGGCCGTAATTACATTTGCGCTAAACATGCCCAAGTGCTCCTGTGCTGGGGGGGGATCATTTTCAGGGGTGGGGGTTGGAGGGCTGAATTAATCAGCTATGGGGACTCTTTATAACAAAAATCTTTCTCACCTCAAGCTAATGTTCCAAAAACACCATGTTCCCTGTATCCTCTGTCCTGTGGAGAGTGAAATGCCCTAAAGTGCATTTATCTTTTAGACTAGCTGTTCTTGTCAATTGTGAGTGCAAAACCACCCAGAAAATTCAAACTGTCCTAATGTCAGGATAAAAAAAAAAAAAGTTTTAGCCACTTTAACACCAACCCTGCCCACCCCTCCAACTCTGAGCCTTTCCATAGCACTGGGAGCATATAAAGCCTTTGCAGTGCATGGTGGGTAGGCATGGCGTGAAGTGTACAAGGAAGGAATGCCATTAAGCAAGTTATGCACATAATGAATCTGAGCAATGCTTGGGAAAACTTCAGCAACATTTATTCCTCTTTCAGTTTAGCCTATTTCTCAGTGAAAAGAGCAGGCCAAGTGGTGAATACAGTAAATCACTCTTTAGTTCTGCCAGAGCTGTTTTCACCCAAGGCCAGTGCCCCCAAAGACTTCATCTATTTACAACCACATGGTGAGGCCAATCTCGTGTCAAGTTTTCAAATAGGCTCAAAATATACAATGCTTCCACTGTTCATTCTGTCAGTTTTAACACTGCAGAGATAAGCAAAAACAAAATGATCATGTCGAAGCAGACTGACAGCATTTTAAGATGTGGTTTAACCATGTCTTCAAAAGTGGAGTGATATAAATCAAGAATTTAGCTTATACAGTTGTGGTGACTGTGGTGTGATGCGAGGGTGACAAATTCACCAGTCGTATGATATTTGCAGGCTCGGGGCTTTGCTTCACTGTTGCTGACACGCTACAGCCCAGCATGACGTGTCATCACCATCCTGACAGACCCACACTGGCTGCGCCGCAGCACACTCAACCAACAAATCCAATTAGCTTTCCCACAATGACACCACTCTGCTGACAGGATGACACACTGTAATATGATGAAATTATACACAAAGACTTCTGATTCCATCTGAGCCCTGCAGGAAGAATCATACAGCAACATGCTAACAGCTGACAGCTTATTCACTGCATTCAGTTTTATCTGCCGTCTGCTATGTGACTAAGCTGAACGTTCTTTTTTCACACCACTGAATGCATAATGGGGGAGAATCCGACACTTTGGTGCATAGGAGCATACTGGTGCCTTTACGCTGATTTTTTTTTTTTAACGAAAATAACAATTGGATACATCGCACCTTTTGTGACTTTTGCGACGTTTTGGGTTGTGTGCAATATTTTGTGGGAATGTGTGATATTGATGCAGCCAGTGGAGACTTTAGTCCTATAGGTCCAGTAAAACTTTAGATAAACATCCCTCAACCATTGATTTTAGTATTACATATTACCTACTGTCTGCTTAAACAATTAATGTAATTTTTGGATTCCATCTGACACACCTGACCAACTGAAGGGACTACTTCAATTGGTCTAGTATTACTACTATACATTTCTGATTATTTAAATTTGCATATTGTTACTTTAAAACACTATATATTAATAATAGATTAAATAACAAATATTGTATGTAGTTTTGCAAATGCACACTGAAAATTACATTGCCCTTTAAACAATGTTTGAGCGTCCACTGTCCCTAAAGACATGCTAACACTTTCCCATACTGAGTGGACTTTAGTTCAGCAGCCAGCAATGACTCCCTACTCGATGGATTGGCTCTCTCTAGCCTCAAGCTCTTATCCATTTTCTTCTGGCCATGATCTATTTTATGGATGTTCCTCCATGATGGCCGCATGTTGCCATTGATGGTTTCCTCTCTTTATTTCTCCAAGGACTAAGAACACCTGTCTGCTTTAATCGCTAAGTCCTTCCCAGCAGGAATGCCATCACTGAATGGACACTGACATTGACAGAAACAAGATAGTATAGATCCCCATTCGGCAACAACAAAGAGCAACAAAGCGAATCTGCCTGTTTTCCTAATACTTAAGTTGTCTCTTCACAGTCTGCAGCCATATGACTCACTAATATCATACAGGAAAGAGATCCGAGTCTCAGCAGTGACTCACCAGGTAAACATGAAGCATGGACGAATGAAATCATATTTTCACAAGTCTCTTCAATTATGTGTCATACTCATACTCAGGATGACACATCCATATGATTTTCCCAGAATCTGAACCAGTCATCAATGTCCTATTGTAACCAAAATAATAAACTACAATCCGGGAAAAACACAGTACCTTGTACCTGTCGCTGGCATTACAGTGCATAATTTAAATTGCCCCAGTAAATCTGCTTATTGGCCACTGCTACAACATAAAGCTAGTAACTGGTAGCTCCTTGGTGTGAATGTTTGTATGTAAGAATACATTTCCAAACAAAAGACTACTCCAACAGCTCATTGCAGTGATTAAGAATGTGTTCTTTTTCAGCTATCCTAGTTGGGTTTGAATATTTTTTCATTGCCACCGACACACAGCAAAGTAACTCTTTTCTGTCAGATTGGAGAATCTCATGATTCTCTATCCAGCATGAAAACATTTCAGGAGGTGACCACAGGTGACACGTTCTGGGAATTTACTCCCAGCGGACTACTATGTCCCTATTTGTTCCAGTGGGCAACAGCCTTGACAGCTATGAAATATCTACCAGTGAGGTTAACAAACTACATAGCTGCCACTGGGGACAAATGAATCAACACTCACCAGCCAAATGCCCTCGACATCAGTAAGCTGCCCCTCAATGGAATTTTTTTCTGAATGCAAATAATGACTAAAGTTTGCTCACTGATGAACAGATTGTTCTATCAGTTTTTCATGGAAAACAATTTGTCCTTGAATGCATGTTTGTACCCATGGACTTTTATGAAAGGTCCCATTTACGATTTCACATGAAACCCCCCACACCCACCTCCCCTTAGTGAGAGATAAGGACGGGGGATTAATCAATATCTGACCCTACAGAAACACAGACGCACACACACATACACACACACACACAAAGCTGGATATTATTATAGTGGCTTGTTGTCATTACACTGGCCACAACTTTAATGCCACAAAAGATTTTTTGTCCATACAAAAATTTTTCAACAATAATTGTGTCAAAGTTCACGAGTTTGTGTTGATAACATCAGCAGGATATAATCTGCAGTGAGGTTTCCAGAGAGGGCGGTGGTTGTAGAGGTATACACAACATATCCCCCAATTACTCTTCCTCTCATAAAGTTTAATTTCAATTGGAATAACGATATACAAAAATTGCATATAAATCCGTATAGTAAGATATTTTACATTAGTTTTTACCTGCTTTGTCCCTTTTAAGACCATACAGCATCAAAAAAAGGAAAATAAAAACTCGTGGCTTAAGGAATTGGTATGGGCGTTTATTCCTGCAAAAGCCAGTGGAGGTAGCCATCCTAGTAGCAATAATAGGTACGATTATTGCCCTGCTTGTAAAGACTTCCAACCTATTTGGGTAAAGTGTAAAAAGTGACACAAACCAAAGATGATAGTTAAGTCAAAGCAGGTTTTTGGGAAAATTAAAGCTGCTGCATACAGAATGGGTGATCTGTCAGGGGCATCTGCTTTGTTAAGTATACTGTACGTCAGTTAGGCTTGCTTTACTCATAATGACCCACTGTATACAGTGTATTGGCTTAGCATGTGCTTGTAATCTTCATACTACAGTACACAAGGAGATTCCTTTAAACATACACTTCTGCATAAGTAGCTATGCTAGCAGCATGGTTCTAGGGATGGCAGTGTTGGTCTGGCAGCTGGTTGATAGGTCCATCACTTTTGGTCCAGACTGAGATATCTCAACAACTAGACTATTGGATGAAGTGCCATGACATTAGGTACAAACATTCATGGTCCACAGAGGATGAATTCAACTGACTTTGGTGATCCTCTGAATCTAGGGCCAACAGCAGGTCAACATTTTCAATTTTCAGTGAAGTATCTCAAAATCTACAAGAGCGATTGTTGTGAAATTTTGTACAGACATCCATGGTTCCCAGACAATTAATCGTAATGATTTTAGTGATTCTCTGAATTTTTCTTTAGCACCACCATGAGATTGAAATTTGTGGTTTTGAGTTAGATTTGTCGAGAAATGTTGTACAGAGTAGAACTGAAATGATTAGTCAATTAATCTATTTTGATAATCGATTAATGGGTCGTGTCATTTTTCAAGCAGTACCTAGACCACAGTTTCTCAGTTGTGAGGATTTTTTGCTTTTCTTTGTCTTGGGAATGTGATAGTAAATTAATAATTTGGGGTTTTCGACTATTGGCCAGAAAAAAACAAGCTATTTAGATAGGCCAACTTTGGCCTTAGGAAATTGTTACAGGCATTTTTTCGCTTTCCTCTGACACTGAATGGACCAAACGATTAGTCGATTAATCAACATAGTCACCGGTAGATTGATCAATGACAAAAATAACGGTTAGCTGCAGCCATAGTACAGGCATGCCCCCCTCAAGTTAAGTTGTAATAACTTTGGTGAGCCCCTGACTTTCATTTAGTTGAACTTGTCCAGTACTTTGGTTTATGAACAAATAGCTGCAAAAAATATGATGTCCCCATTAGCCTAAGCTGTACTTTTTGTTTTGTGCTGATTAGCAAGTGTTAGCATGTTAACATGCTAAACTAAGATCTTAATTAATTGTAAAGACACCTGGATGTAGAAGAAAACAGGGAGATAGTCAACAAAGGGCATTTATGCTGTGACTTGAAAGTAAGGACCAAGACATACATTTTGACTATCTATGTGATGTAAATAACACAGAGTACAGTAGTGTGATGGTGAATAGGACTCATCCTGGTTGAAAAGACTATAACCCCGGAGAGGAAACAGGCCTATTTCAGAATGACAGTGGTTGCTGAGAAGCAGGGATAGAACACCCTCAGAATTCAAAGATGACAAGTTTCCCACAGAGAAAAACCAAGGGATTCAATTCAACGTTTCCTTTTCTGTTTCTCTGGAACAAAATTCAGCTTGTTGTGAAATAAGATTGTGCTTCATTAGGTTTTCAAAAGATTTGCATATGTTATAGCTCCTCTATTTGACATGGTCCAGATATTTAAGAGGCCTTCAATGGGATTATTCTCCAGCTGTGGTGCTTGTATGCCTGAGCATGTTTATCCAGCAAACAGGCTCCTAAACTCACTGGCCAGTCACTCTGGCCACTGGTCACTTCTGCCTCCAAATCTGCTTATAGATTTTCTTTGCTGTGTGGCCTGAGACAGGTCAGAAGGTCAGCCTCTTGCATGGCATTCTGGGAGTGATTGTCCTCCAAAGGCCTTGGGTTTGGAATCCATCATCATTAATGCACCAGTCTGCTCTTGTTAACTGGTTACCGAAACATGATGGAGAAAGAATGGAGATCTTTCGAATTGGCTGCGTTTGAAAGGAGATCAAATTTGTCATTTCATTTAATAATTGGGCCAAATAGGAAAATGCCAAAGAGGTCACAATGTCAGCCTCAGATACTGATTTGAGTCTAAATTTGATAGCTGAGATTTTGAAAATGGATGATTAGCATTATTAAGTTAGTTTTGCATCAGTAAATGGTGTGAGATTTAAGTATAAGACACAAAATTCCACAATGTGACGGATAAATGTGTAATTTCTAAAACAATATACAAGAACCATCTGCCATTTGACTACCCTACGGAAAGACCACCAGTGTGATGATCATACTTTAGCTTTTTTTCAGGTTGCATAACAACAGCTGTGAATACTCACATTGATGAATACGGTCAAATGTATGCATCCTCGGAAATGTTTACTTAAAGATTGTGAACCTGGGTTAGATATTGCGACCCAGGACTAACATTAGTGTCCTCCATCACCCGGTCATGCACTTCTTTCAGCTTATTGCTATTAAAACTGTCCACATGATATAGGTGAGAGAAGCCAGCTGCTAATGTTAGCGTGAGGTCTTTCTTCCCCCATCCATGGTCCAAAGCAAACGATTCCCCCATTTTATCATTGTTTCAGTTTAACCTTTGACCCCACATGGGAAACTAAATAATGAATTCCATATTTCCCTATGGTGGACAGCAGGATTGGCGGTTAGTGACCATCAATCAAAGCCAGCAGATCTGAATGGTCACATGACTGACCACTGATTCACACAGTGTCCGCTACTTAGAGAAGAGCTGATGAGGAGACACACACACACACACACACACACACACAAACTGCCATGCTACAAAAGGGCAAATCCAGGCCTAAACATCCATTAGCTAAACTAAAGCTACACATTTTTATACAACTACATCAGAAGGGTCAGAGTTATATACTGTCTAGTCTGAATGCATGCCTAAATGGCCACGATCACACTATAATTAAGACATTTATGTCTGCTCCTAATGCAAAGAGAAAGAACTAAACAAAAAATAATAAAACATAAAAAAAGGACAGAGTTTAAATTTGAACAGCCAAAACAGACACGTTGGGAATTTCGGGCATGTGGTCATTCAAAGGTTTTGCTTTAAATCATCCCTTTGAGATGGGGCAACTTTGCACATTGGTGGCTCAATAGCTAGAGGTAGATGAAAAATATTAAATAACATGATGTCTTAAAACATTTCATGGTATTTAAGTGCATAGAAAAAGCATATGCACTGATGACTTATTTTAATTCTACACTGTAAACAGTGGCATGAAAAAGTTGATGAATGAATGAATTTCACTCCAAACGGCATAAAGTTAAAAGGTTAAACATTCTTTTCATCATTTTAAGCAAGATTAGTGTAATATTTTTGTTTTGTACAAGTTCAGAGTGAAAAAAAAAAAGGAAAGGAGCACCATACAAACGTTTGGGCACCCCAAGAGATTTGAGCTGTCAGATAACTGATACCAAGGTCTCAGACCTTAATTAGCTTGTTAGGGCTACGGCTTGTTCACAGTCATTGTTAGTAAAGGCCAAGTGATGCAAATTTCAAAGCTTTATGTAATTAAGAAATAGCAGTTAACAGGAATGTTGGAGGTCAAGTTGAGGTCTGGAAGACCAAGAAAACTTTCTCTTATCACCTAAGAGCTTGAACTTAGATTTTGATCTTAAACCTTTTTTGTAAGTGGTTATAGTTGGAACAGATATTTTTCCAAAGTATGATTAATAGATCTTATTCTTCTTTTACAAATTTTAATATGAATATATTCTGATCATCTCGCCCCGGGAGTTTTTTTGTCTGACTTTTGAAAATGTTGAATATCAGTGCCTGGCAATCACGTGATTGCAGTAAAACAAAAATAGTAGGATATTTACTGAAACAGAAAATTATTTTTATTACCTTGTAGCAAGAAGATACCAAAGCAATGAGGGAGGCAAAGATCTCACATCATTAACTCCAACTTTGTCTGGTTGGAGTGTTTGCTCTCAGTGTTCAGAGGAGAGCTTTGGTTCATTATTTCTTGTGGGTAAAAAACCTTCTTTGCCCGTGCCAATACTTGTTAACATGATTTAATCTGGGCATGAAGTGCAAAACAACATCTTAATTAGACAGGATGGGAAACGAATTTATTGCAATTCCACATTGTGATGCAGGCTTAAAAGGTTGGCGCATTACTACACAGAAATGCATAATGCAACTTTAAATAATAAACACAGGACAGCAGAAGAATTGCAGAAGAGATTGCAACAATGAGAAAAAAATATGGAAAACGACACCAGAGAGAGAGAACTGTTATGCACAGTAGAGAGAGTGGGAATGGCAGGTGTGGGCATTACATCTGAAATTACACCACTTTCATTAGTCAAAAAAAAAAACTTTCTGAAACTATTGCCCAAGATAAGAACCGTGTGAAAAATCGATGGGGGAGCTCAGTTGTCAGTATGACGATGTGCTGACTAACTCTCGGAGGAGCGAGGCAGAGTGGGAAGAGGGTTTTAAGGACGCCCACTGGAGATAAGAGACCATTCACATGGGAACAACGGTAGCCTTTTTTAATTTTTTTTTTTTCTAAAGTCACCAAATCTTTAGAGGAACAGAGTTGAGTATTTGCCTTCCTCCTGATGGAGACTGGGATGACAGCTCGGGGCCTGAAGGAGAGCACTGTCGACAGTGGGAAAAGGGGAATAGGACGAGCGGAGTAATCTCCTCCTAAGCCTTGCCTATTTATCACGGAGGTAATGATAAGAATCAGATTTAAAGGTGAACCCTGAGATGGGTCAGAGCCTCACACAGGCGGTAACGCGATCTGCAGGAGAGCGCTGATAACCTAGGACAATACGGGGGACGCCTGTCAGATAAATAAAACAAACGGTGCAGAGCTATAAAAGGGGGCCCACGTGGCATCCGCTTTACAGAACAAACACACCATCAGTAAGAATAGGAAGAGAGTGATGGCCAGAGAGAGGGAGGGAGGGATGTTAAGGAACAGATAAAGAAAGCAAAAGAGATGACTTATTTCAAAGGAGCCCAGAGACAGAGCACATTCGGAGTGGTGAAAGACACAGACAGTCAGGGACGGCGGGGTGAACATCATTGCTGTGCTTTGTCAACAAGAGTTTGCATTCTAGCGTGTTGCTCTACAATCATTAAAACAGTAAATTTTTTTCTCACAAAGTGCAATGACTAGTCAATCTTTTTAAACTGGCTATTGCAAATTACTGGTGAATAAAACTGGTCCCATTATAACTTGGGCTATGAAGTACTTGGTTATGAAACAATAAAGCTGCACTTGGCACAATTATGTAAAAATTGCAGAGGTGATCTGCGCCATTCACACTAATTATGAAGGTGTAGATTATCGCCTAAATGATTTTCAGTTGTCAGACACTTGCAAGAAACCTCTAAACAAATGTTTTGTTTTCTTTTTTAAATGGTGATTGTATCTAGATTCATGAGGTTGCATTGTGAATTTGGTTCATAAAGCAAAAATAAATACAAAGCCCATAAAAAAAGCCATTGCATTGTATGCTACAGTAAAAAGCCAGACTACAGTACTACTGTGTTCTACTATTCCTTTTCCGCCACTGAGAGCCATGGAGTGTGCTGGTTTTCATTACAACCACTAGTTGATTTCACTGCACACCTTCAAGCAGAGATGAGGATCTAATCAGGGTAAATGTTGCTGCAGAGTTGTACTGGCATTAAAATCTGCAGTACACTGCTCTGGACTGAATACTGATGCATCTTACTCCCAGCATTAGCACCGGGCTGCCGGTGGGCGTCTTGAGCAAATTGCCCTCTGTTCGATATGTCACTTGGTGAGGTCACTCAGTGGCCTCGGGGACCCTCAGGCACTTCCCCTCTGAGGAACAAGAGTTCTTTGACCTCTGGGAATCTTCCCTCTCTACAACGCGTGTGAGGTCATGTTTTCCAGACCCCGCGCATGTTCTCGTGTTTTTTGTCCTCCCCAGCCTACTGTATCAACACGGCCCTGCAGTTATGAAAATAGAGCAAGGCAGACAGAAGCATATCCTGTGCCATCTAGCGAACAATGGAAGAAAACATGTCGCTGATATTGTACAGGTTGGTCATTTGAGAGATAAAAGGTCTGCAATGTGTAGGCTTTTTGTCACTTATGAAAAGTCAATACGGGTTGGAGGCGGACAGTCGCTTCCCACGCAGTAGATTAATGGCCAGAGCTGCTGAGCATAGATGACTGATGACTTCTATAGAGAGCTTGGGAGCCATATTGCTACTGTCACCTTAGTGTTTTAGTCACTGGATTATGTCGTCCAGCACCAAGGAATCACGTCTGTGTTACAAGAGATAAAGTTGATGCTATGATGCTTCACTGACTGCAGGCGTCAATCAGTGCTCTGATTACAAGACACCGCCTGTAAACAATGCACTTTATTTACTGTACTGCGTGATGTCTTATTTCAAGTATTTTTGCCCTAAACGTATTCAAAAGAAAATTTTAAAACACAACAGATAATATCAAAGGAAGAACTGAGGAATCGTGTAACAAGCCATTAAGCAGCACATTTGTTTTCCTTTTTTCCTCCCTTCTTTATGAAAGGGGAATGAAGATGTTGTGGAAACTTCTGTAGAGGAAGTGCATGACGAAATGACTATTTCCTGCTTTTAATAATGCCCCAAAACATATTTCTGAAGTCTCATCATTTGGGAAGCTTAAAGAAAACCGTATTAGTCCACTTACAGTTTATGCAAAAGCCTTTAAATGCTTTTAATTTACAGGAAGTCAAATCCAAACACCACTGTGTGACTGCAATGACTCACTATATCACACAACTATGAGGCTATGCTGTTTATATCTCCCATGAGATCATGTCTTACTCATTTCATCTAAACACACAATTACAATGCCAGCCGTGGCCAATCATGATGTCTGAAATCTTATATTCATATGATCTGTAAATGAAACACACACCATTTAACCACTGACAGATTTAAAGGTTTCCCTAAAACATTTTATTTTAAAAAGGTGTATCATGGTTTGTACTTTTTTGATGTATATTTTCATTGTTCTTTTTACATTCTTTAAGTTTTTAATATAAATTAATTAAATTAATCCTGCCAAATATAACATGTGAACAACACTTTTGTGAAAGGCAAAGAGAGCTTTATGTGTGAAATACACTCCAGGTATCCTTTAAACATTGTTTCGATGGTCGTTTTTCTCACATTTTTTCATTAGATGCTGAACAGTTACTAACTGCATGCAGTAGGCTTATAACTTGCTGTTTAGTAACAACAACAGTAAACAGATTCACAACAACCCCTCCTCACATTCCACAAGTTTTGATTCCCATGCATGCTGGAAACTCAGGTAGATCTGCCATATAATTGCACGTGCACACACTTAAACATGTACGCGTTTGTCCCCAGTATGCCATTGTTCTTCTTTTCTGTCTGCTGAAATATGTTATTTCTCCAATTCAGTGAGAGCTCCTTTTTTTTTACAACGTCAGGGTTTTCCCTTTGGTCTCCGTCTAACTTTCTCCTTTCTCCTCACTCCTTTCTTTGACTCTCTCTGCCTCTTGTATGCTAGTGTCTGCAGCTGTATTTTTAATCAAGTGAAGGATCCATAGAGAAATGGGCATTTCTTTCAGAGCATTACATTCTTCCCCCTCCTGTCTGCGCTCATGGATCACTGGTTAGCTTAGAAATACAGCCAGCACAAAAGCAGCAGCTGACATGTGGAGCTTAATGGTAATAATGGCCATTTTTAAGCCCAATCAATCACATTTAGTGGACATCTCCATTTTTTGCCTGTGAAAAGGTATAAATAATAATAATGATAATAAAAAAAAGAAACAGGAGAGGAAAATGTGGTTGGTGGGAAAAAGAAAAACCCACCTCGGTAAATATTTTAACTGCTTATTAAGATTTGGAGCACACCACAAAAGGAGCATCTGTGCTCCACAGAGCAGAGTGAAAGGAGAGACCCAGATGGTTCTTAGAACTAAATAGTGAAAACTGATCCATGAACTGGGCAAAGTAGAGCCCATTTATTTAACTATCTATTTATTGTGTGTGTGTCTGGGCCTGTATGGTTGCATAGACCTGGTCGTGTGCGGACGCAGTAGCTTTTATACATGGGAGGAGTGCATGTGTGCTTTTGATTGTGCAAATTGATCTGCAGCACTGACGTTGCACCAAAAAGTCCTGAGAGGACAGAATTCTTGGGACAGCCTATAAAATGTGCAATGAATACCTCAGTTTGTTTATCTTTGCAAGGTCCAGATATTTCAATGTCTCTTCGCCTCTCCTTTTATGAGTCTCCGTGACTTGTGGTGTGATTCTTAGACACGCAACACACAGGGTAAAAAGAGGGGGTGAGTCAAGTTGTCTTTACACAACAATGTACTTAACTTATGAAAAGGTCCATGGCCCTTTTCTTGCCATGACGGAAAAAAAAAATGTATGTCAAAACATTAAAGCAAAAAGTATCTGAATTACTACTGAGTGTGTTGGGGGTGACTTGCTCAAAGTTCAAATTACTCCCACTTTTGCTCTGTCCTTCAGAATAATTAAGGTAAATGTAATAAGAGAGAGCAGAGAAAATAGCTTTTCAGAAGATAATATGGAAAATTTTACAGCTTTCATCCCTTCCTAATCCTCCCTGCTCTTTTATCTTGTTGGCTTTTTATTGGCTATGCAGCTCCTGGGAACTTTACCCTAATAAAAAAACAATCCGGCGGAATTTTCCAGAGAATTTATGCAAAAAGATGGGAATGTACTTTTCTCACTGGACAGCACACGTGTGTTTTAATCAGTGCATATAAGTGTGTGTGTGTTTGTGGGGGGGGGGCTGTAGCTGGCACAGTTTTAGTGATAATCAGAGAGATTCCACTTTGGATTCTGGATGACTGTACTGAGTATTACTGAGATCTGAAGTCCTGTTGGGCAATGCCTGCCACAGAAAAAAAACTGATTTATTTTTTCATTTTCTCTCAAAACCAAATAAATAAGTCAGGAAAATTCTTAATCTGCATGATTTTGGTCAATAAAATTAATGCGCTTAACTTACTGCATAAAATCTCTATATTGGATACTATACAGAAACACAATTTGTCACACAATACCGTATAGCATCTTGTAACAAAAAACACTAGATAAACAACTGCAACATGATTTATGCCATTTATACTTTGTTTGATTTACATCTTCAGAGGTCACACTCAAATCTTCATCCAGGTAATACATTACATTTCATCTGCAATAGCTCCATTCATTTTCAAAATCAAACTCATAAAAGCATCATATAAGCAATAACCGAAGAGAGCCCTCGTAGAAATTTACATATTAATCCAATGTTAAAAATCCCCCTCTCTTAAAACTTTTACTGGCTAAAATAAAACTGAAAATGCTTCATGACAAAATGAATCTGTCCTCTGCCAAGACTTTGTTCTGAGCAAGCTGCATTTCTATAAGCATAAATTCACGGTGTCCCCAGCATGGTGAGGTGTAATGCAGGTGCCTCTGCTGTGAAGAAACACATCCCAGACCACAGATTCCTTCACCTTCTATCCTGGTGCTGACTGTTGTCACCAGGGGGCAAGAAAACAACCCACTGCTGCAGATAGAGTCACTTAAACTTCCTCCACATGAAATCTGAGTTACACATCAGCAGCAGGGCGACGCTGAATTACTGAATTAACTATGGACGGCATAGTATTTGTCCAGCAAATATTTATGACAATAGCAGAATCTGGACATGGCACTCGCTTCTGTTGGAAAAGGTTAGTTAACACTTTAGACAAGATAACTTTGATTTTTGTATAACTGCGTGTCATGTTTTAAACTCTCTACGATGCCTGTCTCATGGAAAAAAAAAAAAAAAAGGAAAACTAAAAGTCAGCTGTCAGGAGCACAAACAGATAACCACCACAGCTGAACAAAGAAAGAGGCACCAACATACAGAAACTTTTTAAGGCAAAATCCAAAGTAACTGCTTAAAGTGGGGCGTCACTTTGCATACAGAGATAACATATTTGTTCCTTCAAGGAACAATTCAACTATTTGTGAAATATTTAGCACATTCGCCTGCTGCCGAGAGCTAGATGAGAAGTTCGATTCAACTCTCACACCTGCATGTTAAATATAGAACTAGAGCCAGCAGGCCTAGCTTTGCTTAGTATAAACACTGGACGCAGAAAGAAACCGTTTGCCTGGTTCTATGCAAAGAAATGCAAAGAAAACAAAATCCACCTACCAGCACCTATGAAGCGCTTTGATTATATCACTAGTTAGATCTGTATTGTTTAATCAAGGCAAAAATTTCAATTAAAAAAAAAACTTGCGGTTTTATGCGGTTATGTTCTAAAAAATCTTGACGATAACAGTGACTCATATGAGTCTCTGCTGGTTGCCTGGCAACGTAACTGTGATGACAGGACTCCATTAAGTCAATTTTGGTTTGGGAAAGATTTTATTCGACCTAAACTGTCATTTACCTGTGATTTACTCTGAGCTTGCTGGTCCAAGAGGAGAGAATGTCTTTGACACCCTGCGAGACAACTGTCCATTACTGAAATGAACATGTGACAAATTACGATCTGATGATGCAGGGTGAGGGGTAGCATTTTGGTTCTTTCCTCAGGTTTTCTTGTGAAGATTAATTTCATTTATTTATTTATTTATGCAGTTGCTTTTTAATGATGTTAAAGTTACTATCCTTTGGGTTCCCTTGTGAAGAGTGTTTTGTAGGGTGCTTTTTAATGTGTCAATTGGTTTCTGTGACGCAGGAATTGTGTAGTAGTAAAGTGTTATCAGTGTTCTGTGGCAAGAGTGGGAATCTGACACTCGAAAACTTGGACTGACAGTGGAGTGTATGTTAGAGAAGCCGAAGATCAAACTATAGCTGCAAAGACAATAGACGAGTCATTCATGTGCAATAATCAATCAACAATGTCCAATCACAAGCATTATATCTTATATAAAATATTTATTAGCTTGCCTTCTAACAAAAGAAAGTTGAGTCAAAAATGTCCTGTACCTCTGTCCTCGGCTTTGCTTTTTAAGTCTTAATAAAATCATTCTATGGTCGTAGGATTATTAGAGCACAATGCACATATTGCACAATGCTATAAAGGAATCTGAACACCACCAAACAGAAACCTGCTACCACTGTAAGATTTTAATAGTGTTAACTGGTTATTTGGGGACAACCAGCACAGCAGGGGGATACTTACTGTGGGTCAGAGTTCAAGGCCCACCTGGGGTTATGATGGTTTGATCCCATGTGCCTCTGTGCTGTGAAAATAATTCAGTTATAGTTGCTCAGCATTAGATTGATGTGAAACCAATTCATTCATCATGTGAACTGACAGGGGGTTTCAGCGGCTGCATCCTGCTACTTCGTAGTTTAAACATACCCACACTGTTTCTGACAAGTCAAGAGGAGAGTGAGCGGGGTGCAGCTGCTGCTCCTGTTTGATAATGACTTACTGACCAAAGTAAGGTCAGTGGAAGACCACGGTTAGCCGGTAACCAGACAGGAATCAGTCATTTTAGTCTAAATTTTCTGGCCCTATGTACTAATTAGCCACATGATCATTTGAATTTGACATTTCTTGCAACTGGCACAGCTATCATTGGGGCATTTTATCCTGAATGGACACATGAATCATAAATACCCAAATTCTGTTCATCAAAATCATAGAAACAAAGTCTTTTTTGTTAAACAACTAAATTCACAAGCCTAACCAGAAGACTTCAGATTTTAAACACCACCATATCTCTGAGTGTCAAAATGTCAGAGCATCTTATAAACACAGCACTGAAGGAAAAATTGCAATCTAACATTCCAGTGTTTACAAGCTTAGTGTCACTAATGTCTAAAAATAATCCACCACGCACTTCTCACACATTTACATGTTTCCCTCAGGGTTTGTGAGCACGAGTGAGTCACTGACAGCAACTTAACACTACTACAATGATATACTGTCAGTTTTTGAGACACTTTATTGACATCTTTATTTACAACTATTTTGTTGTTGTAGTTGTTGTGCATATTACAGGACAGCGTAGTGAAGTTAAGGCTGCATATATGACCACATCCGCCAAGTCAAGACTGTGACTGCTTTCATGTAGTGTATTTTTACGGCTTTAATTTTAATTCACTTTACCACTTGATTAGGTGGTAATTTTAATGATCATTGAAGAGGCCAAGAGTCCTGTGTTAATTGTCAGTCTAAGACTGACATCGCATCAGCAGCCAGTGCAGTGTCCAAAGTTATGTGAGTGTTTTACCCGACTGTAATAGTTAAGAAGTGACTGAACTTTAAGGTGACTCTCTCGATTTACCAGTTGTTATACAATCCAATCCTAACCCATGGTTACAACCTTTGGGTACTGACCAAAAGAATGACCCTACAGGGCTTCATTTGTAGGGTGTCTGTGCTCAGCCTTAGGGACAAGGTGAGGGGTTCAGATATCTAGAAGGACCTCGGAGTATTACCTCTGATCCTCTGTGTTTAAAGGTTTAATGGATAGAACTGGTTGAAGGGTTTTGGAGGCATTAGCAAAAATTGATTTGTCAGAAAACTGAAAATGGTGTAAAATATAAACTGTGTTTGAACTAGCAAAGAAATTTCATTAGATGTTGCACAGGCTGGTGGAATGGTGAAGAAAACAATTTCCACGTCATCGGTCTGGCTATACAACACCACTGACATGAAAGATTGACATGAAATTTGAAGAGCAAATTAAAATTACCAAGGACATAAACCATTTTGATTTGACTCCATTAACCATCTTTTTCTGCCACCTCAGGATAAATTTCACATTCAAGTAAGTCTCTACAAACAGCAAACTCCTGAGGATGTTGTCAGTTGAACACTTTTGTATTGAGGATTGTTAAATTTTTATGTCACATGTTACATCCCAGACAACAGACCTTGAGTTGTTTATGAATAATAGATGACTTCCAGACGTTTTTCAGGTAGTTGGATCCAATTTATTGCTCAGTTGAAACACGAGACCAGTTTGCAAAGGATGGTTTTGTATATTTTGAGAAATGCAAAACATCGTCAAAGACAGAACTGGGTGTGGTCTGCCATCTGAGATCTGGCTGACTAAAAGAAGTCATGATCTCAGTCCACCTCAGTTTCTTTAGTTAGTTAGTCTGTCTTTTTTTTCCCCAAGCAGACGCCTGTAGCCTGTTAAACAGCTGTGTCTGCCATTGTGGCGTTTCACATGAATCTGATTATAACACCCCGCAACAATCAACAGCAACAGAAAATGGCACTGATATACATAATTGTAATCAAGTTTTACCAAAATGTCAAATAAAAGAGCCTGCATAAATCAGTATCTGGTGTTGCGCATCCACTCGGGCCTGTTGAGAGGCTTCACTGAACCCAACAGACCAGGAGAAAAAGTAATGTTTGGTTAGTGACACTGGCTTCCTCAGAGGGACTTGTGCATTACATTCAAGACCTTTGCACACACATACAACAGTATCTGCTGTGGGATTGGAGCGTGTAATGAGAGCCAAAATAAAGAGGCACTTAAAGTGTGGCCCCAGCACCCACAAAGGCTTCCTCAGTGTGGCGTATAATAGGGCCTGACCATGTAACCCCTCTACCCCAGCCCACCCCCACATCTGTTTTATTAATGTAACATTGCTATGCATGGGCTGTGACTTGGCCTCACACTGCCTCACCCCATCCTGCAGATGGGGTGATGTTAACCAGATAACCTGGTTAGAAAATTATTACAAAAAAAAAAAAAAAAAGACCACAACCATTCCTCTTGACACTGGTGTTGAATGCCACACGACTGTCTTGTCCTCTAACCCATTTGTACAAGTGAACGTTTTTATTTCACACAAAAGAACATGGAGGACATTAAAATGTATCTCTACCATGCCATAAGTGACATGCCATTGTCCTGTGGCTGTTAGAGCTCAATTCCGCCTGTTTTTATTGTTTGTCATTTTTCTGGAGCTGACATCAACCTCATGGTCCTGTAAATCACGTCCCTTAAAGTGCCAGTGGAAACACAGGCTCTTGTTACAGCTTGATTGCTACACCAACGGGAGGAGAATGGAATAAGGGCAATGAGACCTGTGGATTTCCAGAGATATCTCTTCCCAATGCCTCATGGACCATTAACTGCCTATCAAAGACCCAACAGGCTCCCCTCTCTGATCTGCTATCAGTGTAATGGGGAGACGTTTAATCACATGAACAAACTAGCCCAGATCTCAGGCCGTGGTATGAAGAGTTACTGAGGTACTGAGTTTTAATTTCAATTTTTTTTTTGTGTCAGTATTTGGTAAAACATGCATGAATAATTAGCTTAATATGACAAATACTTGTTAGTATGATTGCTATATTTTTATGTGATTTGTCATAACTTTTAAACAGAGTGAAAAATCCCCTGATGGGGAAACAAAGGTGGCAGTATGTCCTCCATTTATCTAATTCCAGGTGGGTCTGGTGTTTGTCTGTTGGGCTAGCACCACTGTGGCTATCAGCTGGTGTGTATGGTACAAAAACTCTCATAAATTGTATTTGCCATTCTCAGGACCAGAACAAGAGGAAAAAGCGGCCCATTGATCCTGTCAACAGTGTCCTGCATTTTACATAATTACCATGTTTATTGGATTTTTATTTTCACAGTGACAAAAGAGCCATCTGCCTACAGCACCTCTCCAGTAGAGCTCTAAGATCAGCTGTGAAACATATTGGGGAATGGATAAAAGCTCTCTGACCCCCCCAGTTCAAGAAGGATCAACGCTTTATCCCCTAGCCAAGCCCAGATATACAACCTCTACATATTTCAGAAAACTTTTTGGCACAAATTATTTAGCTCAGGGTATTAAATTATTCCTTAAATTTTTGCCTTCTGGGGTAATAAAGTTAAAAGTAATATTGCTGAATCCTGAGAGCACTTTTAATTCTTCAGTTTTTTTTTTTCCTATTTCATTTGGCATTTGGCATTGTTGTTCATGTATTCAGTGTGTTCTGTTCAGGGGCCACAAAAAATTTCAACATCCACAGCAGGATTGAATCATATCTTCGATAATTGACTTCAAACAATAAGATATAGGTTGCTTTTAAAGATACTTGGTTTCCCTCCTCAATGATGTTATGCAATATACCAACCTGGCTTCAGAAACCAAATCACCCATTTGTCAGAAATATAGCTTTGGATAGGTAAGGAATAATGACAGAATTTTTCTGATGAATTGTTTACCCAGTAGGTAGTAGGACACCTTATCAATTGTTCAATTACCTCACATGCAATGATGTGAATAACAGTATTTTAACACTCATCTCATCTGGTTTCTGCCTGGGAGACACGTTAAACAAGAAACACAAAATCAATGATAAGAACACTTCAAAGTTTGTTCAGGAGCTGTCAGGAAACCTAGGTCAAATTGAAGGTGTTTTAAGCACTTGTTTTATCCCGCTCAGAGCCCCAGATGGGCGGTGTTTATCACATTTAAGGAATTCAGCAAGTGGCTGGTATGTTACCAACCAAATAGGGTACTAAGTTGACTGTGTTAAGCTGTTAAGCTAAGTTGTTTATTTGTGATTTGTTTTAAGGTTAAATCGATATTTCCCCACATGGTGAACTGCATTATTCTGAGAGTCATGTTGACAACATTAGGCTTTGGTCTGAAAAAATAAATGAGTTAAGTACATGATTGGTGATAAAAAAACAAAACAAAAAATATTCTTCCATAATTTGTTACTCATTTACAACTACAGTAGTTCTCGTGATAAGTATTAACCATTGAATGTGGTTACAGAGGATGAATACCTCTTTCCCCTGTCCCAACTGGCTCATCTGTGTCATTGTGGTGCCCCTCGACACAGAGAGGTGAGAGGCCTGTTAAAAGACGCTCCGCTGGGAACAAGGAAAGTGGAGAGACTGCCTCTCTCCCTCTCTCACTGGGATCGTATTTCTGAGGGTTATCAAGCGGCTCATTTAAATGAGGGCTGGTCACAGCAGGAACCAGCTGAACAAAGTTACTATTACCAGTGCCTCTCCTGTGCTGCTCTCACTCTCCCCTAATTGGGTTTGACTGCATTTGTTTAAATCCACAGTGGAAGAAAGAGAAAGGAGGGTGGAGGGGTTGCAATGAAACTGAAGTGTGTCAGTTTGTCCAGACACGGTGGCACTTTAGAAAAAAGGGCTACCACTCCCTGGGCTTATTAAACAAAGGTTGGGGGGGGGGGGTTGGTGGGTCACAGAACAGGCCTAATCAGTCAATGACTTGAACAAGCCAATCCTGGTCTCCGCTTTTACATGCACAATCACCTCTGGTGGTCCAAGCTCATTTCCTCAACCAGCGGGAGCACTGACACACGGCAGTCCATGCACTGTACGGCAGTGCATGGACACCCACATAGGCATGTAACATATGAACATGAACACAAACACCCCTAATCCATAACCACTCCCACAGTTACCAAGCCTCTAAGTTGTTCAATGCTCAGTTCCAAGGTACATATGGTTGCCCTGCGGTTGATTTGCAATATAACATTTGACAGCAGTCAAGAGAAAGTTATAGAGCATTAAAAGCTCAATATGTTTGAGTCAGCAGCTTTTTTACCAAGGACAACACTGACCTTTCACATATACTACAACTAAGTTCCTATAATTCAACCGTTACCCTCTCTGACATACTGCAAAGTCAGATGTTACTGACCGTCAACCAATAGCATTCTGAGGTAACCAGGAACAAAGCCGATCAAATGCTGCTTAAATGTCAGCCATCTGTAGTTCCCAGTTCACATAAACAAAGACAAATGATAACTTTAATGGCCCGCAACTTTTTCAAGCATGTTTCTTCCCCTCTTGACCACACTTTGCTTCGCATCACGCTAAAAAGGGATTCCTTGTAAATTTTATTGCAGCAGTGTCAAAAAGACTCCCATCGAAGAAGCAGTAAATATCCTAACAACGTCTAGATGCAAGGCCATTCCTGCTGGCTCCAGGCACTGAATTAGGCCGGCCTGTTTCTAGTTAGACAGTCATTAAAGAGATCTTACAGCCACAGCAAATGGTTTCCTGTCCTGAGTGCTTAACTCCTGTAGTAGGAAATGTCCTAGGCCGTAAAGGGTGAACCAAACTTCCTGAACATTTTTTAAAGTTACCACAGAGGGCATGCAGCGTGTTCCAACCATTCGATGTGGCCAATCAAATAGGACCCTGCTTGACCCCAACATGGCACTGAACGTTTAAACAGGTGGTGTCCATTTATTGGACCAGCATTGTGTTTAATACGGGAGTGACAGGCTTGTTCACTCGCCAGGGAAATGCTCAACCTGGTATGAAAAAAATAACACTTGGAAAAGGGTAAAAATAAGCATTGTCAGTTTCATTGCTGAGAAAATATCATTCATCAAAGTAGAGATGGACAATTTTTTAAAGATTTTTCCTTTAAGGGCACACTACATTGGAGTCTAGTAAGAAGGTCTAAGGACAGAGGATGTCATAATGCTGTATAGATTGTTAAGCCCCTTGATTCAAATTTGCGATTTGTGAAATTGGGCTATATAAATAACATCTGAGTAAAGTTACAATTGGTGTTGCTGGATCTAGAGCATAAAGCACAGTTTAAATGGTATCAAAATTTCCCAGCATGCAGCATTAACTTAACCAACCGGTGTGAAGAGCATAAAACAGGATCTTGTAAATACAGAAGAATAATTATGTGTATTTAGGACAATATCTATACTGTATTTAATAACACATTTGATATGTATATACAAAGAGGAGTGCTCAATTGCTTAGAGAACTCTACCTCATCTCCACCTCCCTTCTAGCAGCCAGTCTGCAGGAAGCATAATCGTTCCCGAGACAGTAAAGTGAGAGGTGGAGCACCTGCTGGCTCCACTCGACAGGTGACTCTGTGTTTCTTTGACCTCGCAAAAAAAAAAAACTCTGGGTCTCCTGTTCACGTCGTACACTGTCTGGCCTTCGACTAGAATTAAACCTGGCCTGGCAGACAGCCCGCATCATCTATTAGTCATGTGGAAACACATTCACATTCAGCTTAGCCGGATGTATAATGCAGCACAAAGGCAGGGTTTATGGTGCTGTGGTTTGTTGGGCCATGCATATGTCTCCATGCCTGGGGCATAAAGTTGAGACAAAAAGCGAAAATATGATAGTACAACATCAGGGGGATGGGTGTATAATGTCCCGGGAGATGACTGTTATGAATCAATGCACTCAAGAGTTGATAAAAGTACTGTAAATGTCAAGTTAATAGCTGGCTGCTATGGGCATATGACTTTTAAAAGGAAAAGATGAACAATGCCCGCATAGTAAAAGAGGAGGGGTTGTTGGCAGGTCAGAATGCTTTAGTCCATTAGCAATCCTTACACCATGTTTGAGACTTCAGAGATATGAATATACACGTTACTTCCAAGAAATGGTTATAAACTGTATGGGGACTGTCACTGTCTGAGCCAAGGCTTGAAGCAAACAGCTGATTCACAAAAAGATGTTAAATTCAGCATTAAAAACAACATACATAGATGACAAAACATTTAATCCTAGAAGTAGTTGGCCTTTTATTAAACACGAACAGCTCATATTCGCACACCACACATGTTCAGGCACACATAAACACATACAAACACATATACACGCTCATGCTGTGGGTGCAGTGTTGCTCTGTTTGTGGCATCCTGGCAGCAGAGGCAGATATGTAACTCCAGAGCAGAGCATTGGTAATGATGCTGTCCAGTCATTAATCACTAGCTCTAGAGAAAACAGAGAGTTCACTCATGGCAGGATCGGCCTGGCCCTGGGACGGAGATTAGAGGCCTAATGAAAGCAAAACAAAGCTGGACATGTGAAATTTATTGGCACATTTAGAAAAGCAGCCCCAGAAGGACACTGCCACCAATAATCATTTCAGAATCCCAGTCAAGTGCCGTTTCCTCCGCCAGACGCAATCTTGAGAGGGGATATTTGTGGAGTGGCTGAACAAACACAGATTTGCTAGTATCTCCATCTTTCCCAGCAGCTGGGAAGGCAGAGGGAAGGCAGGTCGCTGGTATACTGGCTGACGCCCCGCCTCACTGCAGTTGA
Organism: Xiphias gladius; assembly: GCF_016859285.1. Taxonomy (NCBI): domain Eukaryota; kingdom Metazoa; phylum Chordata; class Actinopteri; order Istiophoriformes; family Xiphiidae; genus Xiphias; species Xiphias gladius. The sequence goes on from NC_053400.1 coordinate 9,892,729, forward strand.
CTTCTGGGAACAACACTCTCTGTCCTCCTGGCTCCTCCTATGACCCAGTGTGCTGTAGTATGTAGCAGCTCACTGCCTGCCACCTCCCAGCTCCTTCCTCTTTGTGCCCCGAATCCTACTGGCCGCCTATAGATACCCACAAAGAGGTGGGACAGTAGATTCCCATCCAATCAACATGTTTTTACAATTTTGTACAATGCTGAACCAAACAAACATCTTTTTTCTTCTTTCTTTTTTTTCTGGTCATTTATAATCTTAGTGAAACTGACTTTTTGTTTCTTTATGAAGTATCCCCTTTCCGGGTAAGATAACAACTAAAAAGCATGTAATATACGAAGATACATTTATGGTCATTGTGATTTTATTTTTAAGTTGTCTTTTTACCAAAATGTATCTAATAATGCCTTAAATTTTAGCACAAAATGCTTTCATCACAGTAATATGTCATGTCAGAAGAAGACAAAACATCAAACAACATTATCAACATATGAGTTCTGTTACATTGTTAGCAATAACAAACACTGTGGATAAACTAAACTGTCAAAATATAGCACTAACCCCTGTTATTTAATGCCAAGTTATTATAAATCTGTCCAAAGCAGAGGGCATGAATCAAGATAGAAATGAAGATATTTGAGCTAATGGCAAGATGCCTAATGTGTACCACATGCAGCAGGATGGAAGGAGGAGGAAATGGTACTTAAAATGGCCATTGTTCTAATTCAGAGCCAATCTGGAGATAATGACACCAACATCAATAGCAGACAGTCGATTCATGGATAACATCTTTTTTCCTTTTTGTTGATCTGTTATCATCAGCTCGTGGGATTAACCATTTTGACGTCGAGGTTGTGACCTTGCTGCTGCAATTGTTTATGATTTTAGTCCTTGAAGATGTGCTTAAAAATCTATAGGTCTAATTAATTCATGAGAACTGTTCACAGGGCAGCTGGTGCAAATAGGAGAGTTGAATTTATGTGTGCAGAGTGCACCGGTTACATTGGACTCAATAAATGAATGTGGGGCACAATAATGATGTCATTATGTCAAACTTAAAGTGAAGGGTAATGCCTGCACATGATCATAATCCTTTTAACATTTGTATCTGATGTGTATCTCTGTCAAACGAGTCAATGATTGGAAGAGTGCCCAGGTTTTCATTTTCAGCTAATTACAAGTTACACTCTGGCAAATCAGTTCATTGCGTCTTTGCTGGATGGTGTGATAGATGTGATAGATAGATTCTCTTTACTTGTCTTTAGCTGATGGTCAGTTGCTATGCCCGTCTTTGTTTCACTCTGCACACTGAGCTGTTCTCCATGGTAACCACTAATTAGGGATGATTCCTACTTGTGCCCTTTGCCCTTGGTAATTTGCCTTTTTCATTCACATTCTGCTTGTGTTCTTATGTTACACCAACCCTCTGAGCACAGTTTAAATTATTCACCTCTCTAAAATAGGCCTCTGGGTGCATGAAGCCTGACTGACCTCTAACCTGCACGACTCAGGTCCTTTCGTACAAAAATCTATATTTTTCAATTTGTGGAATTCCAGACATTCAGGGGAAGGTGAATCTTATCACAGTAGGTCTCACTAGTGCTCTGCAGTTATAGACTGACAAAAATTAAGATCTAATTCAGTGTAAAAACAATTAAATTGAAGTTACCCAAAATAGAAACAGTTGAATAGGATGACACATTCGTCTTATTAGGATTTTAAAGCTCTTTCATCTCCATAAAGACATTATTGACCAAACAGACATCCCCACACAATTCTACATTTTTTGTCTTTAACCTCAACCATGAAGGTAAGATTTTTGCTTCTCTTTGCTTGTCTGCTTGTTTGTGAGAGAGCAGGATATCTTAAATACTAAAGAAATTTCAATAGCACTTTGTGTAAAGTTGGGCAAAAAAGTTGGATCATGATACAAATCCTGGATATTTTTCAAAGCCGTGACTTGGTACAAAAATCAATGGTTAACCTAAGAATGATTTTCCCCCTCTCAGTTTTATTTGAATAAAGCCTGAAGGGATGAAACTATCCTCACTATACGTACCTTATTCTGTGAAATATCTCAACATCCACTCGATGCACTGACACAAAATTCTGTACAGACATTCATGGTTCCCAGATAATGTATACCAGTGGCTTTGGTGATTCCCAGACTTTTCCTCTAGCGCCACTGACATTTGTAGTTTTCAGCAACATATCTCAGCAACTATTCGATGGTGTAACATAAAGTTTGGTTTAGACATTCATGCCCCACCCCCCCAGGATGAACTATAAAAATCCCCAGATACTCTGACTTTTCAACGTCAAAGTCATCAACAATTTAAAATGTCAAAAACTTTTTTTTTATAACGAAATACATGCAAAATTAATAATATTGCCATCAGCCTGTACTTTGTGTTTACTGCCCTTTAACAAATGTTAGCATTTTAACATGCAATACTTAGATGGTGAACATGTTAAAGTATACCTATTATACCTATTTTCAGCATGTTAGCATAACTATATTGGCATTTGTCCCTAGCAAGTACAGCCTCACAGAGGCACTAACATTGTCATGGACTCTTAAGTTGTGTTTTTAATATTTTTACTATTTTTTCATGAACTGAACATATGGAAATGCAGTGTTTCTCATGCATACATTGGGCGGCCCACCCAGGTAGATGAAATCACGCAGTTTCAAACCTAACGCCTTCTTTCACTCTTTCCAACCTGACCACCTGTTGGCTACACACCTCTCTGGGTTGCGTGCGCTGCGGTAACTGAGCGAGGACTACAGGCTTCTCTGTGCGCAGCCATCTAGCTACCGTCTACCGATAGCCTGCGTGCGAGGCCTTTAGGAAACATCAGGACATTGTAGAACCCACCGACACTCTGTGTGTGAGGCGTTTAGAGGAGATGTGTAAATTGTACCTCAAGAAAATAACCGGGGTTACACTCTCCGCATCTAGAGTCTCAGCATGCACATCAGTCACCTGACATGCCACCCACCACCACAAGTAAATTTTCAACATCTGGGAAACACTGAAATGTAAAAATTCCAATATCACTTTTGAAAGGTTTGCTGTATGAAAAAAAAAAATTATCATCACTATCCATATTTTGATGCAGATCCAGGTTTTAAATGCAGATTACACATATCTAAACATTTTCCAATTTTGGCATTTAGAGGACTTTGCTAGACAGAGGTAAGAAATTTCAGAGTACTTTTAGTGTGTGCTAGATTTTAATCTTCTATGTTTATTTTTCTCTACACATAAAAACAACCTGGACATACATCAAATCTGTATCTCTTATTTGTTGCTTGTCTTCTCAGCCTTTTCCCATCCCAGTTGATGTCACTGAATAATGTGCTAGTTTAAGTGTAATCTTGTTTGAACTGTCAAACAATTTTGTTTGGAAACACTGGAATAGCTATAAAAAAAAATAAAATAAAATAAAAAAACCCCACAACATTCAGGCATCTTTAAGCACTGTGCAACAACATAAAAAAATAATTAAATTAATTAGGGGTCATACCCATAGAAAAAGATACTTCTCTCAAGACAAAACAAATCGACCTAAAGGTCAATGTGGTGAATACGATTCTGTCAGTGTGTGAGATCATATGTGAATGTCTGAGCACTGTTTGGTGCTTGGCGGTGCAGAGGCTTGAAAATGCAGTGGGGTGCCACCGCTGACACAGAGACACTTCAACCCACAGGCTCTAATCCTGTTTGAACCAGCCCAGGCACTAACATGGGACCATATGTTTGGGAGAGCACAAACACTGTCCTGCGCTATTTTAAGGGGGAGAGAGAGATGAAAACATTTTGCCAGCCTCTCTTCCCCCCTGCCATCTGATCGGCCATCAAGTCAACCTGCAAGCATAGATGACAGATCTCCGAATGAAGGAAAAACAAACAAATAACAAAATAAATAAATAAATAAAAACACTTGCACTCATAGCACAATCAGTCCCGCTCTCCTGGGGAAAAGACAGGAAAGTAAATTATAGAAAACAGACGTGTCATTCTGATTCCACTCAAATTGTGGATTACTGCTTTGATTAATCACTCTTTAATCTGAGTGCTGAATTTATATGTCCCCCATCACGGAGAAATAAGCTTATTCCTCTCTAGCAAAGGGCCATGATTATGTCTTCCCTCTCCTTGAGCTATTCTTCATTGCCCGAGGATTGCAACTGAATTATCTTTGTGTCAGACAATTATCTCCGGCTTTAATTTAATCTTCATAACGCCCCAGTCATATTTCAGTTAAACATGCTATCATAGCATGAATACATACTGTACTTAAACCTGTTATTTCTTCAGTTAATATTCTGCTAATAGCTACCATGGAGGGTAACAGATGTCAAAATTATGCACTTACTAAATATATTTCCCACTTGTCTGCACTGGCAGTATGTCAAGACCTTACCATGGAGTGGTATTAATCTAATGGCAATATGCTTTAGTTGTGATCTATAATACCACAATCTGCTTGGGTCCCTGCTTAATTGTGACACACAGAACAAGTATAAGTGAGTCGGGATAAAGAGGTCCAACCGTTACTAGATTGCTCAGCATACTCATTGTACATCACTACTGTGATATATGCTGCTGTAACAATCTAGCCTGTGAGTCAGGTTCTCAGAAATGTGAATATGAGACACACATTTCCAGGTCCATTGTACAGGCTGCTGGAGGTATATCACTCAGCACATAAATTATTAAGCAGAGGATTTGTGCTGGTTATTGGGTTGTGAGCATGATAAAAAAATTTTGTCAGACAAGTTTTTTTTCTGTCCCCTTGTTATTTTTAGTGATTCACTGTGAAGTTGGCTGAGCTTAAGAGAAAGGAGAGACACAGTACGGGGTGTGCCAGAAACGGTCAAGCAACGCAGGGCAGTTTTAGTGCAAAGGATTACTGGGTTTTGTGCCGGATTTACCCGTCTGTTTAGACAAGGTCAAATGTTCCTGTCACAAAGTGCAGTTGTGTTTTGAGCCATTTTTGTGGCACAAGATCCATAACACTCATATTGCTATGGATCATTTTCCAGCAACAATTTTAATTCTAACTTTGTCTCACAGAGCTCTGTCAGTATGCAGCAAGAACAATGACTTGTATTTAATTTGGGTTGGGAACCTGTGTAGTATTAGATTATTACAATGTCATATTCCTAAAATTCTCATTTTATAAAGGTATTTCTGTATTCTGACCACAAGTGAAACATGAAAAATGACGAGAGTGAAAAAAGATGAGAGTAAGGATGTAAGGTTAAGGCTGAAGAGCTTGTTTTCTTGCTTTTCTATTCAATTAAGTGTATTTTTAAAGAACAGCAAGGACACAGTATTAACTCAAACATTTATTACAAGATAAGATGCTGGAACTTAAATGATTGAATGTTTCAGTTTTGTTTATGTTAAAATTATTATTGGTATTGCTCCTTGAGCTAATTCCACATTTTTGGTGTTGACACTCCTCCCAAGGTCATTTTATCTTAGAAAAACAGCTTTCATCCAAATCCCTGCATGGTATTATTTATAATAAACAATGTTATCACAGTCATTGGATGTGTTGTACCTCTTATCTACTCTTAGAGGATAAATTCTAGTTTTAATTCATTAGTTTTTGGGTAAAAATACAGAAGAGAGAACAAGGAAATAATTGTTAGACAACCACAATTAGTGTTGTTGACTTGTGGATCTGTTATTCAGAGATGGATTATCAACAAAATCTGCTTTTTGTGCACTTGATCTCCTCACAGATTATCCATGTATTTTCCTCCAAAGGATAAGAAACCCTAATCTCTCAATAACACTGCTGCAAAGGAATACTGTATGGCTCAATGTCCCATACAGGCCTTCAACAAAAAATAATGGAAAACATTTAAATATGAGATGTATTTTCCTTATTTCATTTACTTCCTCTTGTTTTACTTTCACAAGCTCTGTACATCTTATGGAAATGCACCACTACTCCAAACTTCTGAGTAGTTTAGCTAAAAGTTGGGCTATCTGGTCTTTAGTTGCAATCAAGGAAAGCCAGCCAAGTATGTCTCCACGTCTAACTCAGCATGATAATGCACTAGCCCTGTTGCCAGTTCAATGAATCCAGATACTGGCTGCCTGAGTTTCCTCCCGCTAAGAAGGGAGAATAGATTACCAATAGCTCAGGCAGGGAGGCAAACAAACATACAAATAAGCTGCACTCAGTCGGAGAACGCCTAACAATTAAAGCAAAATGCCTGTGATGCCCACCAGATAGGAAATGTGTGGGACATGAACCAAATGTGCAGAGCAGACCTGCCAACTGGCCCACATTGAGCGGAAGAGCTCCAGGGCAGGCTGTCAGACATGTAGGAAACATTATGCAAGAAAGCACACTTAAAATCTTGAATTAGTTAAATCAGAAACAAAGGATGTTGTGGAGGTCTTAATGAAATTATTATAGAAATTCATATTATCAGATGAATCTGTGGATAATAGCTGGACGCAGTATTAGGTATTCTCTGAGTGGGGGAAACTATCAAAAGCGAAGGAAAACCAAGAGGCTCATGTTTCTCTCTGTCTAGTGTAAAATATCACCTGATTGATGCCCTGAAAAAAAAAAGTTGCCAGCTAATGGATGCTGTGTGGTGATTTAACCGAATCTGGGAAGTATTTGAAGTTGAGCTTGATAATCTCTGCAATCTCAAAGGGATATCCTGGCGACTAATTTTTTTTAGAATCAACGCTAATATGAATAATATGCGTGAGAGGCCCTGGGCCATTGGCTGCTCTGCTCTGAATGTTGTGTGCAGGGCAACAGTGGGCGGAACACCCACACAAATGCATGCACAAACACACATGCAGGTGTGTGCTTAAGAAAAATAGGGCTATTTACTTGTGTTGCAAATGTTTACCAGAGTTAGAGTGACTGGATGGTGGGCGAGCAGTGGTGGAAAAGAAGCAAAAGAATTGAACATTTGAATCCGGAAATTCTGAAATCAGTGTCTGCACATGTACATCTTCATATGTGCTTGTATGTGTAAGAGCCATAGTAGGGTCCATGTTTTTAGTGTCTTTTGGTACGTACGTGTCTTTGTGTCTGTGCATGGACATAGACGACTATATGTGTAGTCCCAAAGGAGGGGATGGAAAGGTGGCCAGGGGAAGTGGGTGAGAGGAGGGAGAGGCAGGGAGCAGAGGCAATCAGGGATTATTGTCACTGACAGGGCTGCACCTTGATGGGCTAGGCGTTGCATTGTTTGTCACCTAACCAACCTCAATCAATCAATCATCTCCCCCAGCCCGCATCACCAATCAATCAGCTCGGCGCTACACCCACAGAGGGTCCTTCTCTGCCTCGCTGCATGGCTCAGGTTACACCAGCCAATCAAGTGTCACCACACCAAGTAAGACCCATATCAGAGCACTTAGGACAGAACTCAATATTCACAGAGTGACTGATGAATTTTATTGTGCTCTTGCTAAAAACTCATTTTAGGGAATGTTTCATATTCATGTAAGTGTTTTTTCATGACAAATGAATAGTGAAGAGCCAGGTGGACGACAGCAGGTAATTGTCCTTACTGATGTGTAGTGATCGGAATTACACTTATCTAACAATGCTGCAGTAATGTAATGTTTTATGCTTGCCTGCTGTTTGCAAAACGTCTTAGGGCTAATTCCTCCGCTACATGTTACATGTGTTTTCGCAGCACATTTGTTTGTTAACCCGCAGCGCATGTACTGTAGCTCTGAGGCATTGTTCAAACGACATCGCTGGAAATTCTTAGGAAATGGCAATAAATCCGAGATATGTGTGATGAACTCAGGTAACTTCAACCACAAATGTTATTAATGAGGGATTTAAAAACTTATTTTCTTTCTCAGCATCTGACCAGAAAATTGTAACCAATGTTATATATTTAATGAATAACACTTCTCAGAGGTAATTTTTACACAGTGGTTGCTGTATTGGCAAAAGAGCTGTTATATATTTAATTGTTTTAAAATGTCTTACAGGATCTAAAAGTCGCTTTATCTACTACAGGCTTCATTTGCATTTTGAACAAAGAATAGATGTTTGGAAATACAAATGCTCAGAATAAAAACTATTTGATTAATGCCAAATTTTCCATTTCGACGTGAAGTTCAATAAATCATGCAAATAATCCTAAAAATAAGATAAAACACAGGCCTTGCTATTCTGTAATCTGCGCTTACTCATTTAACTTTATGAACTATGTCTTACTACAGCGTGTAAAAATATAATTCTGCATATGATTTTGTCCATAATGGATGAAACTGTATTGAATGACCACGTCCACCAGCTCTTTGTATTGATCTCCTGCACGTTGTGTGGAAGGTGTGTTTCATCCGATGAAGACTGTCTCCCTCCCAGAGCCCCAACTGGGTCTGATGTTTCTTTTTTCAGCACATTAGGTTGCAGCCTTAGGGGTGCTTTGACCAGTGGATCAATGGCTCTCGCACTCTTGTCACCACTCATTTGAAGTGAGCGAGCGCTGGCTCCAGTCCTCGTCTGCCGCTGGCCCTCCTTTCACCTGGCCTCCACTCTCTCCCTGAGCTCCCCTGACAGCTGGCTGCCACAACCAGCAGCAGACAGACGACAAGTCCTTGGGCTCCACAAATGCATGCACACCCTGCACAAACACACACATCGTTGCGGCGAGTGGCTGTGATGCATGTGGATGCCGACGCCACGCAACCCCACTTTTTTTCTCTCTCCCCCGCACTCCCCCTCAGCCGTTTCTCTACCCCTTTCTACGCGTCTACCCGTCTGTCTGTGCTGCTCTCACTCTCTGTCTGGGTTTTTCAGCCTCTTCCTCTGGTCTCTGGAGTCAGGAAGGAGCAGATCATCTAGTTGGAGGGGAACCAGCTGTAGGCCAGAGTGGCTCCAACGTCAGCTTACACCTTTGATCCAACATGTAACACTCTTGCTGCTGCACTAGCTGGCTCTAACATTTGTTCTCCACACCAGGCAACACAAACTATTTATAAGTCTTTCATTGGATCAAATATGATGTAAAACAAGTAAGTGTAGTTAGAATACAAAATTAAGTTTTCAACTTCGGGTATGTGAAGCCAAACCAGATCAAACTGCTTTTACTGCAACATTAAAACTGTTTATTATTCAGGAACAACAAGCACTACTAAATATCCCCACTAGTTATTGTGCCCTTGTGCTACAGAACATATTGCACTGTATGTAAAAATGAACAAACATCGGCTGGGCGTCAGCCATCGACGAGGAGGCTTGTTTTATCACCTGTACTTTATTACAGTTTGCCATCTGCACGGAGGTATGTTAATAGCTAGCTGCGACTATTTACACATATGAAAAAGTACATCCATCTGCCATGTTCTGCCAGTCTCGCATGAATCAGTTCCGCCTTCCCCAAAGAACAACTGCTGTTTATTCACAAGGTGACAGGCAGCACCAAAACCTGGCGACACCTGCACCTAACATCCTGCCGTCTGACATATGTGAACCTCACACACAAATACACACACATACACAGAGAAACATCTCACATCTCACCTTGCCATGTCACATCCTCCCCGTAGCCCACCCTCTCATCACTATGTTTCTCAAGGGCTGTTTTTGCCCCCTTGACATTTGTGTTTGCCACTTTGTTTTGAGCGGATTCGTATGGAGAGACACTCGTGTCAACTGAGCAAGAACCTATCATTTCTAATCAGTCAAAAAGGGATTATGAGGTTAATTACTTATATAGTCATTTAGGTTAATGCCCTAGCCAGGACTCGGCTTAACACACCACCAGGTGACAAAGGCTGGCTGGGTACACTAGGCCATTTAAGGTAACCGCAAGATCCATAGCAATTGCTATCTCGCAGAAATACTGTATACACATTCCTTATAAAGTGACAGAGAAATGCCTTGAGGAAAAACTAAGACGCTTTTAACAGCAGCAATAATCAAATAATATATGGTTATGCATAATGTGCTCTACTCTGCATCAAATTACAGCTTCTTTTTTGGCGTACATATCAGCGCTCTATATTGGATGAATAATAATCTATATAAACTGAATATCAGCGTGGAAACTGAAAAATAAATCTTGATTATGCACACAGAAACATCCCTGGCTGCAGTGTGTACAAGCCTCACATTACGCCATGAGTGTGGTGTAAATCACCCTTTGTGAGAATGTATGGCCCCGCATCAGTCAACAATAGCAATAATCTCACTAATCGGTAGTTTCTGCATCAACAGCAACACAAACAGGAAGACTTTTTCAGAGGTGATCGGCTGTTAAACAGGCAATAGACAAGGAGAAGTTTCTTGTTTCCCCCAAAGGCTTCTTAACCACAATGTACTTCAATAATAATACTACTACTAATAATAACAATAACTATTATTATTATTATTATAAATATTATGATGATGATGATGATGATATGATGATGATGATTATTATTATTATTATCACTAGTAGTGGTAGTAGTATAACTATAGCTTCCTCTTGTCCTGTATGATGATAGATTCTCCATTTTTTTGTGCTCTTTTGCTGATTTGATTTTCACAATATGCAACTGTTATTATGGCACAGAACTCCTCCATTTCTCCCCGACAGTTACCTGAGAAGAGATGTGCATGTACGTCACGTCAGGGTAGTAACCAGAGCCAGGTAGAGTATAGTGTGCTATGTCGGAGGTGAGGGAACATTAAGCATTAATCCCCACCTGACACTAATACTTGATGTATGATTGACCCTGAGGCAGGACACTGCACATTACAATCTGGGCCATATGGCAAGACATTAGCCCTTCAACCCTGCAGCAGGATAATCTCTCCATTCTGGCAATGCTTTTTCTTCACAGATTTCTTTGCACAATAATTGCATGACAGTATTAACGTACTGGGACAGATTTAGAACGCCCAGCGTCACTGGACAAAGGAGGGGCTTTTGCAAGAGGAAGTAAAGAAAAACAATCTGTGATCAAGGAAGCCATGCACACATCCTGTACAATGGTCACTTACATGATTGATTTCTTTTTTTAACACAAACATGATAGTTAATATTTCCTATTATGAAAATAAATAAGGAGGTTTTACATTAAGAAACACTAAGCAAATAAGGGTAATAATCTGGAAAAATAATGGAAAATATCTGGAAGTTACATTCTATACTATCTCCCTTGTCTCCCTTGTATCAGGTTGGGTTCTTTTTAATTTGTTTTTCTTTTTTTTTATACTTTAGAGGACAAGTAATTGAGCTACAATACATATTTATTCATTTATACAAATGACAGGTTGAGTAGGTGTAAAAACCAAGTCTATACCTCACACAGGCAGCATGTTTAAAACAACCTTATCAACCGAGGATACCCTGGCAATTCACAAAGCCACACAAACTACACTGGTTCCTGTGTATCAAGTAAAGTGAGCAGACTGTTCCCCTACCAATCCCTCGCAGCTCCACACACACCCAAACATACACACCACAAACACGTGCATATACTCACCACCACCATCAAACTGCCCCCCCAACCCTTCAATCGCCCAACCCTGAAACACTAGTCTTCCTACAGTGCAGAGTGGCTTAAACCTCAGCCCTCTCCTCTCCAACCCCAGCTAGTAATGAACAAATTCACTGCGCATTACTCTGGACTTGATATCTAGCAAAATAGTGCTGGAACAAACAATTTGGTTTGTCAACACCTTTCTCTGGACTCCTCCATCAATGTCAGGGGTCCAAATTTAAACGGCAAAGTGCATTTGACTGCAGGACCCTGAGCTGATTAGACTTCCCACCTCAGCGAATTGCTCCAGACAAGACGGCAGCTCTGATTGCTAACCCGGCTTGAAAATAGTCTCCACTGGCCGGGATTAGCATGAATATTTTGATATAGATCGATAAGCAATCTCCACTCCATAAGAAATGCCAGCAACCTTCATTTGGCTGATCAAAGGCACATCAGCCGCTGGGCGACAGCTGGCTATTGTTTTTCAGCCAGGGCTCTTCGGAAGGAGCAAATCCATGGGAGGGATCCACAAGCAAGGCTCCACTACTCTTCCCACCTAATCGTGGAAACAATCACTGCTTCACAGGATCCCATCTCCCAGGGATGGACCCACTCAAATGAGGGAGGCAGAGGGCCTGACCGCAGGGGGACAGAGTTCATTACTGCTGGGGTCTCAAGCTGCTTGGCCACCGGGTGTTGCTGACCCTGAAGTAAAGGCAGGGTCAGCAATCTATCTGTTTACCTTTTCTGCACCTAAATGCATTTCATTGGATTAGACACTAGACTGACCAAGGTCTTGAGGTTGATCACATTTCTGGTGGGCAGGAGCAAAATGAGAAGCATGGAAATCTCTATGTAAAAGTGGACGGGAATTTGGTAACTAAAAAGCTACACAGGACCACACAATGTGCCTTCAACAGCAAGCTTTCATCTGTAATATCCTAAAAAATTTGTGCACATACAGCTGCCACACTCCATATAAATGTCCTTGTCTTGCATATCCTTAACAACAGGAGCGTCTGGACTGATCGCTCCCTTCACAACACTAACCCCACTGATTTGCCAGACCCCATAAAAGGGCGCAGGTGTGACCCAAGCATTTAGCAGTTAACTAGTGTGGAGTGAGACCACACGCCACTGACAGACTGGAGGCTCCCACACGGGACCAATATGCGAGGCTGAAAAAAAACCAACAGAGGGAATAGTTCACCAATTGTAAATTGCAGGTTTAATTCATTAGGAAGTGTCACTTTATTCCGGGGCAGCCAAAGCAGGCCGATTAAAAAGTGGTAATCAGGATTAATTAGGAGAATATACATATGAGGATTAGCAGGCCTATTCCCTGCATGGCCCAGCGGCTCTCTCCTCTACTCTATATTCCTGTATTGCCCTCTCTCTGCCGGTGAGAATTCAGCTCTACTATCCTTATCTTGCATTCTTCTCTTTCTGGCTCCTCTATTCAGCAGTCTCTCCAACTCTCTTTTTCTCTCTCTCGTGGCATCTACGACAGTTCCTTTGGCAGCTTCTCCGGGCAGGCCTTTGGTTATGAGGTGACACTGAATGACCACTTCTAGGCTTTCTGTGACAACAGAATTATTTGAAGTTTTGCTTCATTCTCTCAGAAAATTATATCAAAGAATATATGTCATGAAAAGCAAACTCAAATTGCATCTTCAACAATCATATGTTAATTACAACAAGCTCCTTTACCAAAAAACCTTTTCAGAAATCAATTTCTGCTTGGATTTGGTTCCATTTAAGGCCGTTTTCATGTAAAAAGAAAACATTTTTTATATGTTTTCTGAAATAAAAAGTCCTTTGTGCTATGTTTTTTGTTTTCAAAGGGGCACTTTAATGGGTAAAATTGAAGAGACTTAAATCTGGGACAAGTGTGGGTGTATTATATGAATCTACAGTATTAATTACCTATTTATTTATATTCAACATTTAGTAAAATACACCACTAAACCTGCAGCAAGATGAACACTGGATAGATGCAGAACAGATGCATAACGGGAGAGTTTTACAATAACAACCACTTGATGTCATCACAAATTTCACTCAGGCCCCCTCTGGCCAGATTTATTACTGAAATCTTCCAAACTGCTGGTTTATCACAGTGTTTATATTATTACTTCAACATGTTTCAGTTAACATAACCTTGAATCACTGCAGTTCAAGTGCGAGGATGGGCTGTTTTGTTTGCGGTGCAGACCCATCATTGATGTTAGCAGATGATGCATGCCCTATTCCTTGGCACAAGCTCAGACCAAATCTTTCATCCTGCTTGCCTCTCATGTGTGGTCAGGGTGGCCCTTAACATTTGAGCTCGAACACAAATTCAACAACCAGGCCTTACTTTTATTTTGGTTCAATGAGAAAATGATATAGCTGGTAGCACACCTCAGAGTTTTTATTAAAGCTATGAGCAGGAGTTAAGATTTGGTATTTGGTTATAGGAGTTTGACTTTCAGGTGGCCTCCTCTGAGGGCAAAATATGGCAGAATATAGACAAGGTCAAAACACATAAAATGCGTCAAGTGCGGTCGTACAGACTCAGCTTAGTTCACATTCAAGCCCATTAGAAATGAAGTGTCGCTGCAAGGACTAAAGTCATCAGACCACACAAGATGACCAAAGTCTTAAGTTCATGACAAATCTGTCTGTGCACATCTGTAACATTTGCAAGTGAAATATAAATAACATGAATCTATACTACAGTACTGATACTGTTAACTGAAACTAAATCAGCAGAAAGACTTAGACAGGCACTAAACAAGTCAGGAAGTGTCTATTGGATGCAATCAACAGGGATACATTATAAGCAGTTTAGATATTTCCTACTCATTCAATACTTACAAACACAGTTTACTTCACTGTGCAATTTAATGATTTTTGTGGATCTGAAAACAGGTTTGGGTGAAGCTGAGGACTTAAATAATAGCAGTAGTGGTATTGAACCTATTCGAAGAAGATCAAATGCAGCTTTCATTAGTTTAGTACAGCACCGGGGCTCATTGATGACTTGTCAGACAGTCTTCTCTTCGATACGCAGTGAGAGGCTCTAAAAATCATCCTTTTACTGAGCCCTCTCAGCTGTAAATTCAGCCTGGCTCAATACTGCACCCCCCCTGCCCCCACCCCTCCCCATCTAAACCTCCATTATTTCTTACCATGGATTAACCCTATGCTGCTGATCAAAAGGAAGCTTCTCTGTGTATCTGCTCAGACCTAGCCCCATCTATCCATTAGACACTCATAATGAAATCTTCAACTTATTTTTATGGAAAAATCCATTGTTTGTCCACAGGTACCACATTTAGTGGGAGAGCATGATCTTCCGGAGGATTAAGGAAATGCTTCAGGGGGTTTTACTGCTCTTCAGGGGGAAGGAGGAGGGGGTGCTGGTGGTGGGAAAGGGGAGGGGTGAGACTGCCTCACAAAATCAGGGGTCTTATGCACCTTTTGTGGGGTAAGACTGTTTCCAATTAAGACAGCATGAGCCGCACAATATCACATTGTCACGCAGTAAACAGAGCTCTGCTTCCCACAGAAACAGGATTGCATCCCTATTTAGGGGCTAATGACTGTGTCACTGTCCTGTTTTGCTGCACTGCCTGAACAACTTAATACAGACATAACCTGAACGAGCATCAAAGCGTGCTGAACTAGCAGCAGATACTGATCATATTTAGGCGCTGTGTTCAGGAGCTGACCTGTGCATGACAACAATCCTTACTCATTCTCGTTGCATTAGCCTGCCCTTGTGTTTGAAGTGTACTTACAGTAAATATGATACATACTCCAGGGCTAAAAGCTTTACATAAAACTGTCTTCAAAGAGCATATTAACCCATCTTTGTTTACAAGAGACAAGTCGGAGAAAAAGACAATTTGGCACAATGGTCGTAAAATGCTGCTCTCCAACTGGCATGCACACACACTCACACACCCACGCACACAACACACACACACACACACACACTCACACACTCACACTCACACACGCACACACGCACACACATCCACCAGCACACTCACCAGCACACTCACCAGCACACTCACCAGCACACACTCTGCAGACATAATGCAGACACGAGGCTAAATCACTTGGGACGGGAGCATTTAAGACGGAGTGTCACATTTCTATGTAATAAATAGCAGAGATTGATTTGACCTCCCAGCCAGGTCCTGCAGTTTACTTATACACAAGTTAAGAAAAATGGAAGCTCTCACTCTCTGGGGATCACATGGAAGGAAATCAGATAGCCCGTTGTGGGTTTAAGGACTGCAGCGGTCCAGCAGCGTCAATATGGCCCTGCTATCAGGCAGAGCACCTCTCCACCAGCTCCTAAAGCAAGATGAGAGGACCAGAGAGAAGCAACGCCCATACATCTCCAGCTGTTATCTCAGCACTGGCTACAGAACAAGGAGGCGGAGAAGGTCAAAGGGTTTCTGTTACTGTTTCTCCTAAGACATTTGTTTTGCATTATTCACTAACAGTTACCTCCATCCTGACATTCCAAATATAGCCATTTTTACCACCACTTTTTTTAGAGGGCAACAAGCCAACATGATCTGTCATCCAGTTACACAAGGTGACTGATCCAGTGAAAAGAAAGTCATTGGTGGTGAATTTTTCAGTCAATTTGCTTAAGATCCATCTTCAACACATCACCTCAGGAACTGCCCTGAAGGGTGGGAAATTTGAGCACATATCAGCAGGTGTAAGTAAGATTCCAGTTCGGAGCACATGACCAGAAGGCAAATAGCTTTTTCCTCTTCTACGGCACATATCTGCAACCTTAAGCCTGTAAGCATTTACAGTGACATAAGAGGAGGAAATTGCCTGAGACACAGGGCAAAAAATGTATGTACGTCTGGCACCCAGCTGTGGGACAAAGCTCCCGAAACATACTGTCTGCCATACTGTATACCACACTACACGCCAGCAACGTCGGGCTGACTTTACACTGTTTTATGCCACGCACCTGTCCCTGTCATCTCCTGAGAATACTATATAGGTCATTTCATATATAGGCTAGACGTAACATCTGAGACACAGCAGAGAAGCATAATAGAGAGAGTGGTCCACCTCAACAAGAGCGGAAAGATACAAAAGCTGTTCCCAGACAGCAACATGTGGTGCCCATAAACCCTACATCCTATTTAGAGTAATTATATTGCTACAGCCACATGAATTATCAATGACGCAACACATAATGACAACATCTTCAAAATATGTCAGCCACACCAAACAGGAGCTAACAATTCAGATGACTGCAGTTTCCATTACAGGTTTAGTGAGAGCTAAAACTTCAGCTGAAGTAAGACATTGACAGAGTTACCTACGTTTTTATCTGCCAACTGGACATGCATTTTCACCAACTCAACTGGTACTACTCCTTCACGTAGCTGTACCTTCACCCCTCTGGCCAAGTAAACATGTACAGTACATATATGTCAGCAAGACATGCAAGAAAATTTTCAAATGATACAAAATGCCAAAAATATGAGCTTTGTATTTATTTGATTCAACAAGGATATAGCTTCATTATCTTGGAAAGAAATCAGCGTCGTTCATTTTGAGTGCAGTTTACACACTGTTGCAGGAAAACGTTGGAATGCTGTGAACACATTGGCCACTATTGACTACCCGGCTTGCTTTCCTCTCGGCACTGCAGAAAGAAGGGAAACCAGCCAGTGATGAACGATGGCAGAACAGTCAATGAAAAATCAACTGGGAAGCACAAAGCTCTTAATGCTCAGCCATATTGGCTGCTGACGGGAGCAAATAACATCAGCATAGCACTTACAGAGACCAATCATACATTTCCAGCAGCAACGACACAGGTTCTGGACCGCAATAAATTCTTTCCCCTGATTAAACAGTAAATCCTGCATGCCTATCAGGGTCCCATTAAGTGGGGGCCCGCTTTCAAAAACATCATTAATCAAGTGAGAGATATGGCGTGAAATATCAGTCATCGATTGTAACTGCTTATGACAGTTTACACAGCTTTATATCTGCAGGGAGTGCTCGCTGATCTATCAATTACCAGCAGCCCTTACCGCATGCTAATTGTGCATTTTCCCCTCTAATGCATTTGCACTGTTATCTTATAGGCTAATGAAACCAAACAAATCAATAAATATAAATTATACATGCAAAGATGTACTGCTGTGAACATAAAGTCTCTAATTAATTGCACTTGATTAATTTATATACTTTAATTATCTCTCCTAGGTGCAGATGGCATAAATATCTGGACAATCTGCTTATTGCTATGTCAGTCATAAAACGGCAGACGCAGTGAAACTATTAGGTGAGGCTAGCTTTGTTACTGGAAAACACACAGTTGCTGACATTAAAAAGCCCTGCGTCTGAATAATTTAAAGTGAACAAATTGCCAGAAAATGCAGGGGGATGGGATTGTTGTAATTTCTGTGCTGGTTTGTTATCGTGAGTAGTATGTCCATTTTGCATGAGGATCAGCAAAACTCATCACTACTCATCACTACATTTTTAGTTATCTCCTTTCCCTAAATGGTTGGGCTGATACATTTAGGCAATTTCTTCTTTACAAACTTCATGGAGCATTTGTGAGTAAAGTGAAACTGAGCATCAATTAGGCTAACTGACATTCATATCTGCCGCGTAATACGTCAGCAGAACTTCCACCCGCATTTTATGCAGCTAAGTTTCAAATAAGTCACATTACTGAAAATAACTGTCATTCTTAATTGTATGTATATGTCCTTTAACAACCAGTGTGTGTGTGTGTGTGTGTGCTTGTGTACTATGAGTTGTAGGCGCTTCTGTTTAAATCCTTTAGTTAATTGGTAAACAGCCTGTTAGCATTGTTAGCATTCTTCACTTAAACCGATTGCTGCATAGCCACAAGCTAATGAGCTCGAGAGAAAATCAGGGCATCCATAATTTTCAAGCCAGTTGAAGGGACACAGTCAGACAATATTACTTGTGGCTGGTGTGCAATTTCACTACAATGCAGGAAATTTAATGCAACCACATTGAAAAGTAGTGGTATGATACTGCAATGTACTGCAACAAGCAGAAAGTGAAGTATGAAGCAGAGTCAGCCAAATAACTTGCCTTCCAAAGGTGCATGAGGGGAAAGATAGTGAGGCTTCTGGGGGTTTACATCTTGATGCTGCTAATGAGGGTGTTTTTAGTATAATTACCCCAACAGGGTGCTTGGCAGTATAATTACCAGAAAAACATTACAGAGGAACATTAATGTGTCCAGGTACACTAAATATGTCGAGATACAGGGGGACGAGGTCTGCTCTTTTTCTGAAGCTGGATTTTTTCTAAACAAGCTGTTATTTTTCCAAAATGTGCCAAACTGTGCCATGGAATTTTACAGGTACAATTTATCCTGGAAACAATAACAGGTTCCCTGATAATGTTTTACATACAAAAGTTCGACAATGTGGAACTGCAAATTGGCTGCATGTGAACATTTGAATTTGCAATGTGCTCTGTCCAGTTCTTGGTATGTGTGGGCCCCCACCTTTTTTTCTTTCTTTTTTTTTCAAATGCCAGAGTCAAGTGGGAGTCCAAACAATCAAGATTTTATGGCTGAGACTCAAACTGCAGCAAATCAGCTGCCCACATTTGAATGTACTTTATGAAGTAAGTAAATACCTGGCAGGGATGTCTAGCACTTTTGTGTAGGCGGCTTCAGACATATAGTTTAGACCACATAAATGCCACAATGCCTGTAAAGTCACCTGGACTTTTTGGCCCCGACTTCAAACATTGTATGTGCACTCTATTTACCCTAACATACCTTTCATGTGGTCAGGCTGAACAGCTGAATGTTTGGCATCTGAAATGGGTATGAAGTTGTTATATGTACATTACTTGAAGATGCATGGATGCAGATTAGTCCTTTCTTACTGTCCTGTTGAGGTTGTAGTAGTTCGTCGGTGTTTATCCACAATTAAGTGGAGATGGACTGGGGAAAAAACAAAATAAAACAAAACAAAAAAAAAACACTGGAAAAACACAGATCAAACTGCAGCTCAGACAGGATGTGTAAAATAAAACCAAAAGTCATGTTATAATCAGATGTCTCAATATAGAGTATCTTCTTTCCATTTGTCTCTCTGTTTGCATCATATATCGCCCTTGTACTTGGTGTCCTTGTGTGCTGTAAAATTCTATAAAGTAATTTTACATCCACATTAAATTCTACTCTACTTATGGTGTATTTGGTTATTAAACTGACATATTCAAATATAACTCCTCTTTGACCATTCATCCATAAGCTCAAGAAGAAATACACCACAACCATATAAACAGAATTTGGGGATAGAAGCACAGTTTCTCAGACATCGTGTCTTTACTTTATCTTCCCTCCCCTCCAAGCAGAGACTTTTAATCATCCCGATATGATTTAGTCACTTTTAAACAATAATGATCATGAAAGGAACGTCATTTGGGAGGAGGTGATCAATCAGAGGCTCATTCAGGTTTAATTCATGTAGATGCACACCTAATACTCATTACAAAGATGCAATTTCCAGCCAGTCAGCGGTAGATTAATGGGGAACCATCTCTCCTAGTGTTCCTTTGCGCAGTGCCATGCCTCCAGCAGGATAGATGACTTTCATACAGACAGAACTGGTCCACGGGCTCATTTATTTAATTTACACGCTTATGACTAACTGGTTAGCTGACAACATATTCATCAGAGAGTCAAAATGACACGCAGCAGAATTTTCCTTTGGTAATTTTATTGTTTTGGTTTGACATATTTACAGGATTTGAGTCACAAATGTTTCCATCCAAAATGTTTTCAGGAAAGTACAACACTGCAACAGAAAAATTTGGTCATTTCTATTTCCTTACATTCATCATAGCATTAAAAATTTCTTCTCAGAACTTTTTCATTAGTTCTTAACAATCACAGACTATCCATATTGCCCAAATAATATATGTGTTGTGGAGCAAAGGTTCACAAGGATTCACTTTTCTGAAGATGATTTATTTATTGTATTTTACATTAATATTAAGAAACTAATTTGTTGTGATTGTGAGAATGTCACCCATTTTAAAAAAAACTTAAGTTTTCATTTTGAAATGAAATTCATAATATTTACAATGCAGGGAGCCTGATTTGTAAATCTAATTTCTTTGTTTTATAACATCTCATTCTGTAAAACATATACCGGAGTTATCTAGAGTTATTTGAGAAATAGAAAAACTGGTTTCAAGTGGTTTTGTATATCCAGTATATTGAAAGATTTTTTCTTCTTTTTTCAAAAATCTCATTATGTAATAAAACAGCTTTTTACAACATAAATCAAGAATTATGTATTGAAAACTTGCCCCAGATATTAGAGTAACTATTAGACAGAAGTATTTAAGATTTAAGGACCATTTACAACAAAACATATGAACGTGTGTGTATGTGAGAGAGAGAGCGAGAGAGAGAGTGTGAGAAAGAGAGTGTGTGTGTGAGAAAGAGAGTGTGTGTGTGTGTGTGTGTGTGTGTGTATGTGTGTGTGTGTGTGTGTGTGTGTGTGTGTGTGTGAGTGTGTGTCCACTTACTGGACACATCTAGCTATGTGTCCCTCTTTGGCAGAAGATAGTCACACTTCTGGTTGATTAAAGGGTCAAGTCTACACAAATTACCAAAAAAGAAAAGAAAAAAGAAACATATTATCCTCTTAACACTTACTTCTAGCAAGAAAAGGTTTTGGTTTTTGGTTTGAATATGCCAAGATTTTAAACCAGTATCTTTTAATTTTATGTAGTAAAACACCAAACTCAGCAACTTGTCTTTCCAGAAACAATGTAGTTACTTAGTGTCACCCATAGATGTTGATGTCATTAAAATCGTTACATATACAGTAATTGCTAGCAACAAAAAACCAAATATCCATAAATTTTCATATAATTTATTTTTCAGTTTAAACCTATGCCTACATAAACCCATGCAAAGAATTTCTATGTAAAGTAATTTTTTCTAGGATCCTAGTAAGTATATACAAATGAGCATTTGGATTTTCTTCAGATACAAATTAAACCTTAATTAAATAAAAAGGAGTACACTATCACATTTATTGAAAAATTAGTTAATCAGGCTGAAAATTACATTACACTCCCCTTGAGTATTTTACACACTTTCAGCATCATTTTAAAACATCATTTTCCATTTTCTCAGTCTGTCAGAGAGGGGAAGCGATAGAGAGGAAGAGAAAGATCAACTGTGAAAGACCCTGGCATCTACCAGCCCAGAAAATCTATGAATTATGAAACTGAATAGACACTTGTTGGCTGAAATCGTCATTTTCCTGCTGCAGCTTTGATATCCCTTGTATCAGCTGGAGCTGGTGGCATGGCTGAGGGGGGATTACAGCATGGGGAGAGGCTGGCATGAAGAGCTCCAGGTGGCTGGAGTTTAGTGTGCTGGAGTTGATCTGCCCTGGGCTATGTCACTGGCTGTGGGCTGGACCAGCATCCCTGCCCATGGCCCTCCCCTTCCTCTTGCCTATATCCTCCTTCTCCCTCAGCAGGCCCAGCCATCCATCCTGCATTAATTGGGTTTGGTGCTAGAATCCCCCTCTCACGGCACACACTCACGTCCAGCCACCAGCCATAAAGACAAGCATGTTTAGCACAACAATTATGATAATTGCTGCAGAGCACTCAGCTAAGGGAATAAGCAAATCTGATTAAGGGCCCTTCTGCATGATCAAATATTAATCTGATGTGTCTTCACTCTGACCTGGCTTGGAACATAAGAAGCTCTTATGGTCTTATGCATTAACAGATTTGCAGAGGCTGAACTCATAGCAACTAATAATACTGGACATTAAGTCAGAGCGCTGAAGAAATCTTCTGGGAGCAGAATCCACTTACAATATCACTAAATAAAAATAGCAAGGATAATAATCAGACTAAGCTTTATGACGACTCAATTACTTCAAATTACTAATGACAGTAAACACCTATTAGGACAAAATTCTCAGAATCACCTTCTGGACCACAGTGACCACAACAAGCTGGTCTAAACCTTTTATTGAGCTTTGTTTCTGCTATTTATAGCTAGCCACAGACATACACACAAACCCACACTAACACACAGGTTTTTCGGAAAAGCTGAAAATTGAATTCTCAGTGTATATGTAGATAGAGCGATAGATTCATTTCATTTCATTCATTCCTTAAATGATTTCCTTCAAAAATAATTATTCTAAGAAACAGTGAATCTTAGTATGAAAATACAATTTTTAAATAAATTATCCAAATGAATTAAATGTTAAATAACACCAGGTATGTTTACACATACCACTACAGTGTTTTAATGGTTTATAGCTACATATTTTAGGGATTACAATATAGTAGTCAATTAAGTTTATAAAATGAGATCGTGCTGTGACTGAGAAATAAACATGAAATTCCTCAGTGAAGTGAGTTTGTCACCGTAGCAAGTTGTTATTCCTCCAAGACGCTGCGTTTCAAAAACGGTGCCTAAAAAAATGCTGCCTGAGGTTTGTAGGTTTCTGCCAAAAGGATGTAGTTAATCACTGTCACAAAATGTGTTTATATGAAATTTAGAGAGAAGATGATCAGAGGGTGTTGGTAAAAGACTTAAGTTTTCAAAAATTAAAAAAAAAAAAATAAAAATAAAAATTCATAAAATGTGTTAGACAATTAATTTAGTAAAATTATCAAAATCCAACTTCACACACCAGTTAACAGATCAGTGGTTCAGCTCCATGCATGAAGTCCACTGGGCTCATCAAATTTATCTCTTCAGCCTACAGTAGAGAGCAAGCAATAAACTAGATGAACCAGACAGCAACTGGCAGTTTAAAGGAGATTAGAATCATATTAAATCAACACAAATACCCAGTATTTAACAACACAAAACAGCTTGTAAGAATCATTGGATTATGAATCTGGATTACATCTCTATGCCCTCATTGCTGAGAGACTGGGCCTACGGGGAGGTGGGGGGACTCCAGATGACCTAATCTACTTACAAAGCATATTTAACTCACTATGATTTATGAATAAGATAAGGCTTATTCTAAGGTCAAATCTTAATTCAAAACATATTGTTTACTCTGTTTGGCATTAGAGCAACAGATGTCTTTGCCGCCCGTTGCGCCCCATAAATAGTTTTCAGTATAAAAATAAAACAGTAGAACTGTGAGATAGTGCAGCATGTGTGAAGGACAAGGGATATGTAACTGAATATTGCAAACCACAGCACACATCAAATTAGATTAATACTGTACAAGGATGCAGTGCATAGCTCTACACAGGACCAGTGATGGGCAACTTTCAGGACACAAAGTGAGTGCTGTAAAATTGAAACGTTAGACTTAATAGCATAATCTGAGATGGGAATTTCTAATTAGATTTTAATTAGATTTCTTATTAATTATACAAACTTTATGACTAAGAATGTAAAGGTTATCATGGTGCGTAATGGAATTTCATGCCCTTGCTTATACCAGCTCTGGTTTGGAGAAATTCAACATGTTCTCCAAGTTGAGATCTTTTAGAGTTTTACAAGCATTTGAATCTTTGAATAACAAAATGGAATTTCATTTTTACCTCTTTTTTATTACTGACTCTCTAAAGCAGTACATAGTGATCCACTGATGCTTGATGCCTTTAATTTAGAACATAGTTCTGTGAAACAAGTCTATGGCTGTTTGTGAGAATGACCCTTCTTGACTAATATGAGATTAACCCAGATGCCTTGGGGAAGAATAAAAACATACTCACTGCGAGCTTGATGGTAAATGCACAGAAATACCATACAATGTTAGAAATGCAAGGCCTAAAAACAGAATAAAAATTAAAGATGGGCAGCAAACTGCTGAAGGCCAATGTAAAAATATTCCACAAATCCAACATGGATGCATGTCCTTTGCTGTGGGGTGGAACCAGAGCAATCTGAGGAAACTCACACATTCATGAGGAGATGATGCAAACCAAACACAAAAAAGGAGAAGAATGTTATCAACTGATCATCCATGTTCTGGGAGGATTTTGATGCTGCTGTGACATGAAAAAAAACCCCAAACCATTCATGTACAGTGCACACAAAAGTAAAAAAAAAAAGAAAAAAAAACATACAAGGAAAAGCGTAATCACAGACCCATTTTTTAAAAATAAAAACCCTGTCACTTTTTGTGGTAACACCTTCAGCCTAGAGGAAAAAACTGTCTTAAACTGCTTAAAAGTTATGGACTGGAATGAAAAATAAATAAGCACAAGACCGTTTTTCCCTACCAGTTACATGTGGGAACAATATTTAAAGCAGAGGATGAGGTGACTTGTACTATTCCTACTCTCTGCTGTGGCAGAAGGATGTAGTGGCAGTCGTGACTGGCGTAGCTTGATCTGCTCAACTACTACATCGCTGACCAACATACAGACAGAGTATCCAGTGCAGCAGGACCAAAAAACTAGTAAAACATAACACTCTGAGAAAGTGACTATTACAAGTTGTAGAATTAATTCAGAACGATACCACTATCATACCTGAAGTAGAATTTACTTTTATATTTATGTTTATATTTATGTATTAAATATTTAGATGGCCACAGAAAATACTGATAATTAAAACACTTCGGATTAAAACTGTGTCTTGGAAAATCTCGGTTCCGGTCAACAGCTTAATTGTTATTCTACATCATCAGTGCTCATGAGATCCCAGCCTGTTATCTGACTGCAGGTAACCATAGTAACAAAACTGATGCTTTACACTAGGTTAATGGTTAAGCTCACTTACAATTAAACAAACACAGTTTAGCCAGTGATGACATTAGCCAAACAAGTGAAAACGGATGACAATATTCTGGGTTTTTTTTTTTTTGTTTGTTTGTTTGTTTTCTGTGTTAATTGGCAATGGTTTAAGTGTGATGATGTACTAATGTACTCTGTACACCATTCTTTGTCTCCGCATGTCTGCATGTGTTATTGCTTACACAGTATATAAGCATGTATAACTGTAATATAACGCTGTGTAAAAGCCACAACATTAAAACCAGTAACTGGTTGCTTTAAATAATGGCAATTTAAAGAAAAGGGCTATTTCGGCATATCATGGTCTTTTTTGATGGAGGAATACTTGTAAATCTAATAGAGTGACACAAAACCAGAGGAGTGAGCTCATGTTTGGCCAGAGGAAAACAGAATGTT
Organism: Xiphias gladius; assembly: GCF_016859285.1. Classification (NCBI taxonomy): domain Eukaryota; kingdom Metazoa; phylum Chordata; class Actinopteri; order Istiophoriformes; family Xiphiidae; genus Xiphias; species Xiphias gladius. Next base: position 9,918,411 of record NC_053400.1, read on the forward strand.
ATTCTTCTACTCTGAGGGGAGCAGGCCCTACTACTGTCAGCCCATGGTCATTCCGCAGCCCAATCTAAACACTGAAATGGGAGAGGAGATTGAGTATTTTCATGGCACGCTGTATTGCACCCTGACGCCACAGACTGACCAGTGTTAAAGTGACCACAGCTCATCTGCTTGCATGAGAGAAGGTCATGAAATCTTACTGCATGCTCTAGGAAGAGTGACAGCTCCGAGGCAGAGTATACTTTCTGAACCACGTGTGAGCATATATGAACAGAAGACTGCTTCTCTGCTATCTACGTATGTGTCTTGTTCTGTCCTCTTACACAATTGGATTACAGCAGTGCTCTCTAATTCTGAACAGTTCCCAAAGATTTAACATGCCACTGGAATTTGATATATGACTTAATTTAGATGGAAACCTCATGACATGCTGCTTGTGACCGCCTGTTGAAACTGTCATTAACTCTTTGTGAGCATATTAATTCTTTTGGACTTGTAGGTGAATGAAGATTTATCAAGATTTATGAAATTTCATTTCATAGTTCATCACAGTTATATTTATAAATTACCACTAAAGAAGATGAAAAGCAAATAATTTTTTGTGAGTAACAAATTATAAATTAACAGGGAAGATTATTTTTCTGTATTTGATATAAACTAAATGGTGATAAAAAACTGTTGTTGGGACTTTGGAAGGTAATCAGCCAATAACTTTTACGTCACTGACAAAATTGATTCCTAAATTTTTATCATCTTCGGGTGAATAACTATTTTGTAATGGTGTGTAATGGTGTGTAATATATACTTACATACCAACAAAACAGCATGACTATCATTCAAATATGTTATATCATAGGAGCAGCTTTTCAAAAATTTTATATCATGTCATATGTTGGTTAAAAACACTATTTTATATATATATATATATATATATATATATAATATTAGCAAAACATTGCTCGATGGCTATATCCTAGTTTATTGTATAAACAATCTCCTTGACTGAATTTACTTGTATTTCTTTGTTAAGTATTTTTAAAACAATTAATAGAAAATATTAGTTTAGGAAACATAGTGGTGATACTTGCTATCTGTGAGAATGTGTATCTATTACATGCTAACAATAATATGTCATGGACTCATTCCTGCTATGCATGCTTTTCCTCACAGAACTGTAACTTTTAGGACTGAGCAAAAATGACTTGAGGGTAAGCCTATTACTCATTTGAAAAGAGAAAACATAGTCTTAAGAGTGAAATAATATTTAAAATTGTATTAACTATTTCTAACCAAAATAATATAAATATCACAATTACTAATCTCTAATTCTTTAATCAGTTGAGGTGTGCTGCTACAAGTGGCTGAGGTTTATTTCCACTTTGGTGCACATGGAGCCCGGGCAGGTGCACGCAGCCCACCATGGGGTATCAGGTATCCCCTTGGCCTAGGCCTCTCCCATTTGTCATGGTGAATGAGTGGTCTGCCTGACTGCACTTTCTCATTCCATTTCCTCCCAGGTTGCGCTGAGGCCCTACCACCCACTGTACACTGTCATTTCTTTAACCCCTTTTCCATTCACATGAAGTGTGGGCAATAATGCTCTCTCACATTCCTCCTTTCAATAGCTTACACGCTACGGTCCCCCACCTCTACTCCCCCTCTCCCGCCCCCACTACACACATGAACACACACCTCTCTTCTCCTGGTCAGCCCACACCTCCCCTAATGGTGTGAAAAGTAAATGTTATACATTTGACAAGTCACAGGTGTTCAACAAAAAACATTGACTTGTTCATAATAATGATAACAGTAATGATTAAAAGAACTCCAAAAAAGTTATAAAAGGCAGAAGAATGGTTAAAATACTTATTTTAAATATATTTAGCTATGACATCAACATAACCTATTTCTTGAATTCGAGACAAGACGACCCTGGCAGATGCTCAGAAGCTTAATTATTAACCTCTTTACAAGAAATCCAGCATGCTCAATCCTCTACCTCTGCTCTCAGTCCACTTATAAAGAAAGATGTTAGTGCTGCTCTTACTTACGTTCATAATGCCTCCCAACATCCATGCTAGCTGTGATATTTGGCCCAGTCATCCTACCCACCATGTTCCATACCAGTAAAAGCCCCAACACTGAGCCCAACGGCACACTCTCTGCGACTGTAAGAGGCAACTGGAATGGAAAACATTGTCTGTTCCTACTCAGCGAGGGGAAAAAAAGAGCTAGAGTACAAGTAAGGGTAATTGCAGAACACCCCAAGCTCATCCTATAAAGAAACTTAGCTTCCTTTCTTTTCTTTTTCTCCTGCAAAAAGAAAACCAGGAAATCTCCAATTATTACAACAAACATTTGCCTCAACTCAGGAACTAAGCCGGACTTTTTTCTTTTAAAAGTGTGCAGTGCATGCCTGTGGGAGATCAGGAGAGCATATGTTGTCTAGCACCACTGCAGATGCAGTGTGAAAAGATTGCAGCACCATCTGCTGGCAAAAAAGAGAGTCAAAGAAATGAATGAAAGAGAAGCAGGGTGGGATAGTTTGAGAGAAGATGGCAGAAATACCAGTCAAGTGTGAGTGTTTCAGGTTAGGGCTCACCTGGGTCATTTATTCTATAAGTATTAATGGTACGGTTTGGTGCTTTGGATAAAGACACCTACATGATTGAATAAGGCCCACACAGTGGGAATGAGTACTGCATGTCAGCGTCATAATTCAACTTCAATTCACAAATCACTGACTTGCAGAGGTAAAAGTTCATGGAGGCCTCTTCCTCACATCACATTCATAACTCTGACCACGAGACATATAAACAACCTTTTCATTCTTGCCCTCATTTCCTTCAGTGGATCCCTTGGACAACTAATAATGAGTTAATCAGCCTGATTGCACATTCATCACTGTGATCTGTTTCTTTTTTTTCAACTGATGAGGGGAAGCATGTTTTACTTGGGAAATGAAATATTTAGTGACCTGTTCCTTTTGCCCTTACACTGGAGACAGAGGCCCTACAGCTGAGTAAACAGCAGGGCTGCAAGTGGACAGGTAACAACCAGCACCCACTCTCCTCAGCACTGACCAATAAAACCATCGTTACCCTGGACACAGGGCTCATAGTTAAAAATTAAAATATGGCTTTCTTGATTTCCCTCAAGCAATACAGTAAAAATAAAATAAAAAATGTTTAAAAATCACTGTGAGCAATTCAGAAATCCTTGTCTTCTCTACTCTCTTTGATCAGTAAAGTACGAAATTAAGATTAAATCAAATTAATATTCCAGAGAAGGACTAATTACATAAGATTAATTAATATGAAACTAACTTTTAGTGCATACTATGTTGCAATATGCCATAAAATAAGTACACATTTTGACATAATCAAGCAATTTAGTCCGTGACTGATAAATGGTAATATCTAAACAGTTAGAATAAGCTTAATTCATAAAATGCCTACATCAGAGCTGTCAAGTACAAAGGTGTGCAGAGAATAAATAAATAGAGCCGATAAAGTACAATAAAATTCTTCCTTTGTTAAACGTTTCGTCATTTTGGTTTTCTTTAAGCTGGTCTCATCTATGACTTACTCCTATGAGCTTTAGTTCTTAGCCTTACATCCTCCTTTACCAACAGACTTTGCCAGGCACTGCACAGTTTTTATGTCTGTAAGTCTGGCCCTTATACTCTCAATGTGGTCAATAAATGGAGATACAAATGTGTCATACTAGTGTGCTAAGTCCCTTATAACTGAGAAACATCCAGAACAAAGGAGAGATTCTACTGAAGTCCTCCTCAGTAAACCCACATCTCATACACCACAACCAAAGAACTTCAAGGAGAATTAAGATCTTTACTTGGAGTCTATTTAGCTAACTTCAAAGACTGATATGAAAACAAACAAGAACAGAGAGCTCAGGAGATGTTGGGAAAATGAGGAGAATCAATAACTTTAAGAGGAAAGTTCGGAATTATGTAAATGTATTATTCAAAGTTAAGGAGATGTCTAAATTTTTTTTTCCTGCAGTAACACCAAACAAGTAACTAGACCACATCACCTTGGATATTTGTGAAGATCTGTTGCTCAAGCAATGTTTGTATTACTGACTCATTGCAGAGAGGTAATTTATGAGGCAGTAAATAGACAAAGACATCAGAGGCATTGATGCATGTTAATCCTGAGGTGGCTGAATCCTAACACCCTCTCACACACAGAATTCAGTATTTTAAGCAACAAAGCTTCAATCTAACAATCAAGCATTTATCACAGACTGTACATGTAACCCCTCAAAACACTTTCAGGATTTTAAAAAATGAAGGGAACAACCCAGATCTGGTGTGTGTGTGTGGAATGAGAAAACACTTTTTTACGACCATATGTTCACAATCATTTTTGGACATAATAAAGTCTAAGATACATCTGAGCAGGCAGAATCTCGGCACCTGTTCACAAGTAATAAGTTCTTCCTTTTTTAATTGGTATTTACAAAAACAACCAAAAAGTAGTAAAAACACTAAAAAGAAAATTCATTATGATTACCATCTCGAGCTTCTGTGTACAATTAGGAGTTGAGAATTGATGAAGATAGATTGGTTGTGCCTGATCAAGGTCTATTGAATTCTTACCTCTCAGCCATCCTCAAATGACCAGTCAGCACTAATGCACCCATATTGTGTCTATAACTGTGAACTGATTTATATTGCTGCAAAGCATCCCCAAGACATTGAAAGAGCACCATTGGAACCCAATACCAATTATATATGTTTGTTTCTGGGGAAATGGCCACTCAGTATGTTGGATCAATGTGGACATCAAAGGTCAGAGCAATACATTTCTGTTGAAAAGTTAGTGTGCCATCGAGCAGCTCATCTGCCAACCAACCTTCTCCTGACTGGAAGTGAGGGGCAATAAAGATGGACAGATAGATTTACATATGCGATGGTTTCTAGCATGCACTATGTTCAGTTTCCAGTTTCCAAATGAGCACAGCTAGTGTAATAATAAATATGCTCAAGTCAGCTAAAGGCTACTCTTTCACACCCATACTGTAAATATGCTGGTATATAATTATAATATTAGAAGTAATGAAAGAAAAGCAGACCATGTCTGAGCCTGGCTTGAATGGGAGGCTTTGATAATAAGGCAATAATCATGAGCAGTCTCAGTAGCCTTACCCACAGAGCTCTAAACTGAGAGTACTGTAACCCTCCCCATAGGACCAGGGCCTATCAATATTCATATGCAAATCTCATTAAATGCCATATTAATTACCTAGTCCCCAATGCCTCTGCTGAAACTAACACCTGGCAAGCCTGCAGAGAGGATATCCTTATGCAAGCATATAGATTGTTGCTTTTTTTCCCCTTTTACTGCTCATGTCTCTGAGGACCTTTTGAATCCATATTAATTTCCTCTCTGGCAGTTATGTGGGCAGGGTATGAACTGTGCTATTTCACTTTTAATCTGTCAGTAATTTAGTAATGTGTAAACTAATTATGTGGCAATATTAATGTAATTGGTTCTGGGAGGTCTTCAAAAAAGAAAAAAAAAATCAATGTGTTTTCAGAGAATGCAGTAAGCTGCACTGAGTTATTATAATCATGTTTCAAGTGCTGATTATGTTATGAAACTAAAAAGTGGATGACAGCCACAGGTTGATACAACCTAGCTCCATAAAATTCATGCCTCTCCATTCATTAATGTGGTTGTGTATATTAAAAAGAATATAATACAATAAAATAGTTTCTTTACACAAGACATATGGGATGTAAACAGGGTGGTTTACAGACTAACTGTCAAATAATCTTTACCATCTGCAAATGTCATTAGGATCACTGTGATATTTAAAAAGTAACGTGAGAAATTAAGGTCTGATATATTGTCTACGATTCAATGAATACAGAACATAAAGCAATCTGATAGACCAAAAGGATATGGAAAAAAGACTGAGGGGTCATTAGAGACAACAAAATTATACTGAATTTTAGAGAAAATAGGTCATGCACTGCACATTTTTTAAAAGTGATTTATTAAAAAAAAAAAAAAAAAAAAATCAGTACAGCTGGATGAGAAAGCAGAGACTGATTGTCAACTAATTTTGTCTGATGTTTGTATCCACAGTGAACTCACAAGAGTGAAAAGGTCAAGACAAAGAATTACTTTTTGGACTGCCAAATTCCCTGGGTCATAAAGTCCCAGATGAAACACAAGTTGCCCATAATAGAAAAAGGCTAAGATAATTAGGAAATCAGTTCCTATAAACAGAAAAAACACAAGAGTTTTAAAGTTTACACAAATGGAAATGGATTACAATTCAGTTAAACATAATACTTTGTTGTTTGATGAGACTGGCAAAGACTACTGTGGTACTGAATAACGTCTTAATGCAGCACTGAGTGAGCTGACTCGCCACCTCTGGTAGCAATTACAGCTTTCAAGGATTATGATTGATAGCCTTTGTTTACAGTGTTCAAAAGGGGAGACAGATTTCAAAACATCATTTTGGTGTATACATAAATAATTGGGTTTAACCTGAATGCTAATCCAGAGTTAAGACTTTTGCAGTTGCCTCAAAAGGTTCAATAATCAAACAGCAATAACATTTCCCATCTTTACCATGAAATTATGTCTATTTTATACACCAGCTCATACATCTTAACTTGACAGGTTGCAGCCAACTGTAAAAATTACTGGAGGTAAATATAGTGCTTATGTCAAACTGTACATACTCATCAAGAGAGTGGTTTGGACTTTCCTCTTCTGAAAATGATTAAAATGAAACATCGTGAAAACATAGTGTATGCATTTTTAACTGCCTGTAATACGTAATCTTAGGAAAGCACAATATCCAAATTGCAGGATGATTTCATTTATAAGAATTTAGTTTACCATGAAAACAAAATCTATGTAAATTTACTTTGATTCTCATTTAGCATCATATGCCAGAATATTCCTCAAAATAACAGAAATGTTATTTTGAGGAATATCTAGAGGCAACTTTTTCTTGGCCTTTCCCCTTTAGGAAAACAGACCAACTGTTTGTAAAATGTCTGCCTCCCTGTCTGATACGTCTCAGACATATTTGGCTGACACCACAGTCAATGAGTCGATTGAAGCTTGTGTTCGACAGAGAAGGCATTTAGATGAGACTCAGTACCATACTCTGAACAAGCAGTGCACCTTTCTGTGACTCCAGCAATGGATTTTGCTTGTTCTATAGTTGGCAAAGAGCCTTGAAATACCCCCAACCCCACCATCACCCCATTTCTGTGTTTAAGCCTTGCACCCTTCTCTCTCTGAACATACTGTCTTGAGTTTTTACCCTGCATGCCAGACCTAAAGACTTATTATGGAGTTTTTTGCAGTATATACTATATATATGTAAAAAACCCGTATGAGTAAAAAGAAAATTCATGATCAATATGGGCCACAAAGGAGCATTTTACACAGATTCAAGGTCAGTATTGTGTTCTCTATACATGTCACATGGAGGTAAACTGTAATAAACTGTAATTTAACAAGTTGGGGCCCTGTGAGATTACACAAACTAACGAGCTATCACATTATCTTAAAAAGCTTGTTTGTTCTAAACTTTAAAAATTTAACTTTCGCTACTTGACCAATGCTTGCTCATTAAAAAAAAAAAAAAAAGTTCATTTGTCCATCTCAGGAAATGGACATTGTCAGTATTTAGACAAACACAACATACATACAGATAGGTGCATAAGTATTTGGACAGTAACACAATTTTTGTATTTTGGCTTCTGTACACCTCCACAATGGATTCGAAATAAAGCCATCATGATGGTGTAGACTTTCACCTTTACTTGAAGGGGTTTCACAGAGGCCCAAAAGTAATTGGACAATTGACTGACAGTCAGTTCCATGCTCAGTTGTTGGTGTGTGCCCTTATTATTTTATGACAAATTAGGCAGAAAAAAGGTCAGAAGTTGATTCCAAGTGTTATATTTGCATTTGGTAGCTGTTCATGGGAACTCTGAATATGTTTTCCAAAGAATTGTTGAATTAAATGAAGGAGGCCATAATTAGGGCCCAAAAGGCCTGGAAGACCACGGAAGACAACTAAAGTGGACAGTCGCAGAATTCTTTCCTTGGTGAAAAAAAAACACTTCACAATATCTGGCCAGGTCAAGAGCACTCAGGGAGGTAGGTGTGTCATTGTCAAAGTCTACAATCAAGAGACACCTTAATGAATGTAAATACGGAGGGTTTACCACAAGATGCTAACCACTGGTAAAATTCAAGAACATAAAGGTCAGACTAGACTTTGGCAGAAAACATCTTGTCTGCCCAGTTCTGGAAAAAAGAGTCTTTGGACAGATGAAACCAAGATTAACCTGATGCTAGAATGGTGGGAAGAGAAGAGTATGGAGAAGGAGAGGAATGGCTCATGATCTAAAAGCATACCACATCATCTGTCAAACATGGTGGAGGCAGTGTTATGGCATGGGCATGTATGGCTGCCAATGGAACTGAGTCACTGGTGTTTATTCATGAAGTGACTGCTGATAGAAGTAGCAGGATGAATTCTTAACTGTATAGGGCTATACTATCTGCTGAGATTCAGCCAAATGATGCAAAACTGATAGGACGGTGCTTCACAGTACAGATGGATAATGACCCAAAACATACAGCGAAAGCAACCCAAGAGCTTCTCAAGGCAAAGAAAGGGAATGGCCAATTCAGTCACCTGACCTCAACTAAATAGAGCATGCTTCTCACTTACTGAAGACAAAACTGAGGGCAGAAAGTGCGACAGACAAGCAGCACCTGAAGGTGGCTGCAGTAAAGGTCTGGTAAAGCATCTCAAGGGAGGAAAACCAGCATTTGGTCATGTCCATGGGTTCCAGACCTAAGGCAGTCATTGACTGCAAAGGATTTTCATCCGAGTATTAAAATTAAACCTGATATTTATAATTATGTTGGTTTGTCCAATTACTTTTGAGCCCCTGAAAATGAGGGATTATGTATCAAAACGGCTGTAATTCCTAAACGGTCAATGCAATATTTTTTTAAACTCCTTGATGGCTTCATTTCAAATCCATTGTGGTGGTGTAGTAACAAAAAATTATGAACATTGTGTCACTGTCCAAATACTTATGGACCTAACTGTATATCTAATGTAACAAAAACGATTTAATATACAGTATGGCCATAATTAACTTGTCTTCCCTGGGGAAAAGCTTGTTTTTATAAGCCAAGCAGCATTAATGACTATCTTTTTTTTCCCCATTCATATTGTTGGTGAATCACGAAATGCTTCTCTCAGGTCCTGAGTGGCTGAGCTCTGGGTTATCCAGGACTACTAAAACAACCTTTCACTCCAAAATCACACTAAACCTCTCTCCTGTTTAACAAATTGCCTGAACCACAGAATTCCTTGTCTAGGGAAGGCTTGATCAAGCTTTGAAGTCTGCAGGTCAGTGTAAGGCCAGCATTTGAAGTCACTGCTGAGGTTGGACTGAGCTGATTCTCTCTGGTGAAGGCACATGAATACAGTGTGAGCCAAAACACGGTATGCATTCAATTTTCAGTAGTTAACTTTTTTTGAACTATAGTTTGAGCATTTATGAATTTAGCAAAATCGTTTCAATGTTATGTTTAATCAAATATAATGATAAGACAAGAGCAATGTTCATAGATAAAAAGGGTTGTCAAATTCTTTTTTTTTTTACCTCAGAGTCAGTACACCGTTGGCTGAAAATGATCGGTGAAAACTGGAACAGGAAGGAGGGATGAGGGACAACTACTAAGATGCTTTTGTAATGAGATAAAAATTGGTATAACAATGATTTACTGATCTACATTGCATTTTGCAGTATGGCAGTATGGTTACCCATTAGATTATGTTTAAACTAGTAGAATGTAACTGTCAGTTCTTGAACATGCCAGTAACCATAAAAACACTGAGCAGCAAAATGGCACAGTGCCACAGGAACCCAGTCTGTTGAAATATCTGTCAATGAGATGCTCAACCCTGTCTGCTTTAGGGTTTCTGGCTGTTATGGTATCTGGTCAGTGATTTCAAAAGTCAGACCCAATACACTCAAAATTTTAATTATACTTGTACAGAATTATGGAATTTAGCAAAGTGAACATATTTTACTACCTGACAAATTGTCGTTCACAGCTGTGGCCCACACACAAGGGAGTGTTTTCATATCTCATACTGACAAGAGCTGTAGCCACCCAAAGTCACAAGGCAAAGGTTGCCTAAGCCACTTACTCTCTTACTGGTTGCTGTGCACCGAGCTCTCAGTCCCTGGGTGAATGATTTGCTTATGGCAGAGCTGGTCAAGCAGGGAATGATTCGCGAGAGCTAAGGTCACAGGCAGGTGATGAGGCTAATTAATCTTGTTTTGCACTATACACGCTAATTATTTGCTTCCTTAATTATGCCCTTAACACCACCCCGCCTACCTGAACCACTGTAGCGCATCTTGACCTCCTGCTTGTAGCTAAAGAAATAGCCCCTAAATTTGTATTTAAGGTGAAAATGGTGGCAAAAAATGGAATCACATAGCTTTATCTGTGACAGCTGTTTCAAAAATAGTGATATATCACTTTGCACCACCCTGACCCTGCAACCTCTTGCTACCATTTGCTACGATGAAGTACTTAAAATGCTCTTCGTCGCACCACATCCCTTACAGCAGGAAATCACACAGAAAAGTGGAAGGAGGTAAAGGGTGGAGGGAGGGGAAGCATTAAGTGACTCATTAATTCTACATAATCAGTCTTTCAGACACTTTTGTGACACTTCCTCTGTGTGTGCTTCATACTGTTAACAAGCCAGCCTGCAGGAGCCTGGCAGAGGCTGCAGCACCAGAAGTTAGTGGTAGCTTCAGATGGTAATGTTGGTTCGGTATTCAACATAAGAGAAGCGAGACAGAGACAGACAGTCACAGAGCTGCGGGATAAAGAACTCTGGAGTAGCAGGAGAAGGCAGGCTGAAGACCCCAGGGCTCACACTGAGCTAGATTTACCCTTATGTGCTAGTCTGGAGGAGCCATGGTCATTGATCGAGGCTGGAGAGCCATGGAAGCCGCCATTTAAGCTGGAGCAATACAACTGTGCTGGTATTGATTGATGAGCTTGGTCCTGTTAATATTATTTATGGTAGGGGGGCTACACAGCTCTCTGGCAGAGTAAGCCCCACCATAATAAGTGGTAATTGATGGCATGGAAGGCCAAGTCTCCCTCGCCCTGTACCCCCCCTACTCACTGACCCCAGTCCTGTGAAAGTCAGATGGATTGCCACTAACACAGTTATGATTGATATTATCATATTACATAACCAGCTACAGAAGCCTTGTGGGCCTTCTCAAGTGGGCACATTGATTTTTGATTAGGACGCCACTCAACACATCTTGGAAAGAGCTGGGAAAATATATCCTGCAGATCAGGCTGCTTCATGATTTCTGAAAGGATGTTTCCCATTGTATCTGGGGACTCCAGTAGTGTGTGTTAATATAACTCTTGGCTGATACAGAATGTTTCCTTGGTGGTCTAACACTTATTATTTCTCATTGCAAAAAAAACATTTTTTTTATCCCAGCAATGATTACAATAAGATCATGTCATTGTCAGTAAGGTTACAATTTAGTCCTCCTTTCATGACTCAACCAGTCATAGACCATGGTATATTTATCTGTCAGATAAAGGGTGCTAGCAGGAGACCACTTAATTCAATTTTGAAAATGTTTTTTAAAATTGATGAAATTTATTGATATACTATTTCTGTTTTAGTATGTTTGTCCAACATATGTGCCTTCATTGATCTGAGTAGCTAGATGCTGTAGGCTTATTCCACCTTCTTTTTTAATCAGTGAAACCGACACTCAATGTCACCTTAATATTCTTTCTTTGGTAATGGACACTACAAAGCACAGAACAACAGTTCTAATCAATATCGTCCCAAACTTCTCACTTTTACTTGTAATTTTTACTTGGCTTACAATAAAATAGAAGTATATTTTCATCTTTCATCTAACTATGTGACAAACTGAAAACACATTTGAGAATTCAAAGTGATGAAAAGAAGAGATTTTAATCTGAGAACAATAACCACTATAGAATCACATTTAAGTATACTTAATTTAACAATATACTCTTGGCTTCAGTACAGAGGTGGCTTTCTAAAAGGTACCTGTGCAGTAAATGGCTCAACTGTTGCGTGACCACATTTAGAGCCCCCCCCCCCCCCAAAAGACTTGCTCAATTACTGTGGACAGATGGAAGACATCCAGCAGATCTCAATGGCTTTCTGTGAGTCAGACGGAATTTTCATTTGCAGCTCGCAGTGAGATGAAATCAAAATGCGTATGAAAAACACATTAGTGTTTCCCTTGAGGCTTGCCACAGTTTGTACATGCACATGGTGTTAAGGTGACGGTAGAGAGAGGGGCATATGTGTACCTGAGAATGTGTGATGCGGGCTGTGATTAATGTCTCCTCATGACTTTTTTGACATCTCTGGCGTAGTGGCTCCTTATTTTAGAAATGGCTAATTATCATTTCATTTCACTTAAGAATTTTGTCGTTGCCATTTTTTTCCTCTCTGGCAGGGTCATGTTCAGCTTGCATGAGAGCTACCTGGTATATGGAAAAATCTTGAGGATACCGGAGAACTAAAAGCTTGTTATGTGCCCATGAAAATCTTTAATTTTGACAGTTTGATGGCAACTGAATACAGACAGCAAAAAAAGTTATCAGTAAGGCAGCTGTGTGAAGTGACCTCTGGCTGACCAGAAGGAGAGGGAACAAGGCAGGAGTTATGTAGCTAAGGAGTACATCTTAACATAGAGGCTGGGGTACAGTATGAACAGGACTGCTTCTTCAAAACCACAATGTTTCCAGATTCAACAGGGGTTACGTGAAATAAAAACAACACTAAGATAAAGAAAATATGGAGTTATTTTAGTAAAATCCTTGATATTGTTTGTCAACACACTTTTACTTCATAACTTAATATAAAATAAGATGATAAGAACAAGAATGCAACAAGACATGGTAAATAAACTGGAGATTTCTAAAAATATGCTGAGGAGTGGATGTAAAACAGTAAAAATCCTTAATGTCCCTTATGTTATGAAAGACTGTAAAAGATACTATTTATTATGTTTATGATTTATATTATTATAGTTTTTTTCTTACAAATGATTGCTACAATATAAACAGAATGCTGACAGTGTTGCATCCATTTCATTTCCTGTAGAAATTGAGGACTGTAGCTGAGGGATGATAAGAGCTCCAGCCTTTAATGTTTTGCATTGGGTCGATAAATTAAAAGATAAATTAGAAAAAGACTTGTAAATATGATAATAACAAATTGTTCCCCTTGTGCACTTCCCTTATTGTTTTATTGCATATGTGGGCAATCTTCCAGATAGAGTTGAATTGATTTGTTTAATGATCTTCAATCCCTCCAACGCTTTTCCCTCATTCTCTAACAGCCTGCCTCTAAGCCCTCAGCATCTAATGCCCTAACCCCCTGCCTCTTTATCCCACCCTCACCCTCATCAGCACAGAGTAAAGCTGTGAATATGAACATTATGAGCTTTGGGTTCAAAACTTAATGGTTCACAAATCAGCTACTATGGATTTTCTGCTACTGGAATCAATAGCTGCTGGAAGGGGGTCATGATTTCCAGCTTTCAGATATGCTCCTAATTCATATCAGCGAGTTAAAACTCCCACTGGTGAGTTGGAATAATTTTATGTCATAGACAAAAGACAGATTAGTAAAGTGGTAGGGCAGCGTTGTAAAGACCCAACTTCTGTGCCATAAAACCTTTTCACAATGTGAAATACAGCAATGCACTTGGCATGGATGTACCTGTGAGTTCACCATTTTTACTACTGACATGAACGTGCTGTTCAAAACTGTTGAGGTACGCATACTGTACTTGCTGTACTCTCATCATTAGACATTCAGAGTGTGTTGTCGTACTACTCTAACCCTGAAGTCGGTGCCTTTTCCACAAATCACCAACAAAGCCAAATAAATTATTAGCCATCTGGCTGTCTCTCTAAATCATATTCTTCAAGCTCATCATTTTTTGTACAATACCCTCTTGTCTCAAGTGTTTCCTTTTCCCACAGTAGTAGGATGGAACCAGTGAGTGTGCAGAAAGTATTGTCATGTTCCGTTGGGCCCAGTCACAATGAACAAGACAGCTGCAGCAATGACAGGGCCTTAAGCAAAATTAACAACTATTGCTTACTGTATTTGCCTTGATACTACTTAAGGATTCTGCATACAAATAGTGGACTGATCATCTCATAACATATAACATTGGACCATTTTACACTTTAAAGTCCACATCAAAAGTAATAAAAAAAATGTGTTAATACAACTAGGTGGCATGAAGGACAGGTCTTTTCATTTAATGATTGTCAACAACTACAGTTTAATTTGTTTTTATTCAAACAAAAAGGACTCAACTCTTTTTGTCAGCTTAACAAACAGGCTGTAAGCTATACTTTAGAAACTGAAAATTATGTAAACCATAACATGTACAGTATGGTTTCAACTATTACAACAATTCACTAAATGCATAGTAATTTGACTACTAGTATTAGTATAACTAGCACAACTAGTAAAACTATTAAAACTATAACTACTATTACAAATACTTCTTTACCCTTATGAATGCTCAAGTACAGCTAATGATATAGCTCAATTCCATGATTAGCAAATCACCAAACTGTTCCCAGCATGACTTGGAGACCGTGTCTCTACAGGAGACCGCTACATGATGGCCAAACGGCAAAGAGAAACACAGGGCTGTTCACTGCAGGACAGCCCCACATGATTAATGACCTCCAATTAGGGCCTGGATGGCAGGTTTCATGGGTTCCTACTGCCCACGCCGCCCCCAACCAATGATAATCTCTCTCAAGCATGCCTTAACAGCTCAACTTCCCTACATCAACAACATCCCAAACTGGGACAAGACGCTCTGCTGTCCAGACAGGACCGGGCCCAGCATTACTCTTCAATCCCTAACATCTGTAGGGTGATATCATTTTGTTTCACTGCTAAGGCACATTCACATTAAGGATGTTTAGATTGACTTGTTAGCCTTCTCAAGGAAGAGAGGTTTCTCTCCTTTAGTTGTGTTTGTTTATGTAGGAAAGGAATATTTTAGCCTTTTAAAAATAGATGTGCACCTAAAGCCTGATTTATACTTTGCGTCAGGGTGCAGAGCCTTTCTAGCTCTGCTGAGGGTACTGGAAGAGCTGATTAGTACCTCCTTATGAATGTAATGTATTTAGCTATATAGGATCTGGGAAGATACCACATGGAGAAGTCAAGGACTATAATCTGTCATTTTAGACGTCTTGTGTTTAACATATTTGGCAGTATGGAAGACATTGAGAAAAATATATAATTTTTCTGCCAGCCTTCTCCTTGTCATGATCACTGACATCACTGACTCCAGTCACAAAGTGGATGAAAGAACATACAGTAGATATGACTATTTTAGCTACATAATTGCTTTGTGGCTCAGTGATAATCTCTCAATGTTTATTTGGTAATCAAACAAGCAAAATAATTTCCAGTGAAAACCCACTGTTACTCAACTTTCATCTGTGATGGTTAAAAAGTTAAATACTACTTGAACTATGGTATAAGTCAATTCATACCCAGGAAACTTTCTTATCAGTGCTGCTGGAATGCAGTTCCTTAGTAGGGAAGAATAAATCATGCTTAGTAATCATAATATTGAGCTGCAAAATGAAAATCTGGGCCATGTCAATGAGGTTCCTAGGATAATACACAGGGGAGAATAGAATGGTTTTATATTTCACTGTGGCAATCAGTTCTGTTGAACAGTTTAAAAAGCCCCACAATTAGCTATGGGTATAAGGGGCTGCTTAATAATTTTTCTTGTTGTCCATTTCTCTCTATTTAGATTTTTTTGGAACCAGTATCAATCACACAGCATAACCAACCTCTTTTAAAGTCCTTATCTGTGCTTACAGTCAAGATTTAAATACAGACAACTTGCTATGGGCTGCTCAACGATTGTGGCTTGGGTCTGTTGTGATTACAGTTCACACCGCCTCTGTATTTAGGAAATTAATTCTAATTTGGAACAAGTATAAAAAATGTGTACTATTTTACATTAAATAGAACCATTTTCTGTGGGTACTGATTTAAGGGTACTTTGTTTACATTATTGTACAATATTCCAGTATATACATACCTACAGTATTCACTTGTTTTTTCTAATTATAATCTGAACAAATCTGAACAAAATTCCGACACTGCTTTTGTTTCTAATGTGTCATTTTTGATAAGAACATTCCTGAGGTTTTCGCACTTTGTTATTGTTTTGTTGTTTTTCTTAGTTAATGTTATTGATAATGATGTGGTTGTATTGAAGCCTGAGGTATGTGATTGTATGGATGCAAGCTAAAGGATGGTGGTGTTCCTGAAAAATAGCAGAGATACAGTATGTAATCACAGGAAGCCTGCTCTAGATTTTAAAAGTGCACATATCAGTCTGTCTTAATGAGTACTGTATTGTGTTCCACAAGGAACTTCCATTTGGGCAACATGGTGCCTGCTGGAATCAGCACAGGCCTGGAAGAACCACTTCTGTTCATGGAGTTTTGACTCTGACTAAGCCCTCCAAAACCACTCTGTTATTAAGGCCTTGAAAAGGCTACAATTGGTGGGGGAAAGGAAAAAAAAAATCTGAAAACAATTAAACCCAAACCGCGTTTGTATTTGGAGAGGAGTAGCTGTTGTATTCCAATCCTAAAAGGACCTATGGGATGCCACGGAAGTGTCATTAAAAAGAGAAAGGATGCATGAACAGCTGTTTTCTGTGACTGCTCTCATTGCTTACCATGGTTTCCCTCTGAAAGACTGGATTGGGACCCCCCCGGCAGCCCGCTAAACTTTCTTCACATGGCGCACATATGACTGAGTAGACTTACAGAACTCCATACGTTTGTGTGTGAGAAACAAAGATGTAGCAGGAGAGATAAGCCACAAAAAAGTGTATGTGTTTGTGTGAGTAGACTACTTTAGATATGTGGGGCAAAGAAATGAACATTAAGGTATGAGCGAATGGATAAGTGTGTGTGCAGGTCGATGTGGTATTAAAGAAAGTACTTAAATTTTCATATTGTCTCAGCTGCAGAGAGTAGAAGGAGAAAGACTTAGCATGTAAAATGTATAAAAATGAGAGGCCAAGCAAGAGCCAAAAGGGAGACACAGAGAGAGAGAGAGAGATATATACAGAGACTGCTGGAGGAATGTGATTAAGTCTGTTTATGGAGTCCTATCACTGCCACACAAGAGCAGGACCACCTGCAGTCTGGAAGTCATTACTCCAGGGTCACGGGATATCCTACATGTAAACTCTGAGTCACTTCACCTCAAATTGGGTGTAAAGATCCCATTTCCTCCCATCGACAAACTGAACCACCTGCAGGGTGATAGGATATGATGTCTTTGAGGTCCACAGCCTGCATTGCTATTCTATCATACTGTTACAATAGAGGGGGCCTGTGAGCAAAATCTGACAGGTTCGGGCTTTTGCTTGGTCACACTAAGTAAATGTAATTTAACACGTTAGACGTACACTATGTAATCCTCAAAAAATAATATATGCAATGTTCCATCATCATACAGACATCATGTGTCTGCATCAAGTATGTAGTATTAATGTTTGAATACATCAATACTACATTTGTTATTTGTCAGTATTTCCCTGTGACAATGCAATGAAGTCAAATTAATTTGTGTCCAGTTTTGAAATTAGGCAATCACTTTCATGTGGATGTAAATAAATGTTCGGTTTTCCCTTTTCAGTGTCCAAAATAAAACCTGACCTAAAACCTGGATATTTGTCTGAGTAAATCAGAAGGTCAGATATAGCCACTGCTACTCATCCATAATTGAGTAGCAAATAAAGCAACACTGAAAGTATTTCCCTCGTTGGCCCATTATAAAAGTTTTTTTAACTAATTTAAAATAATGTCAATTTTCCTTCACACATAAATGCAGGCATTTCCTGAATAATTTAACAATAATTCAATTCAGCCTTGTTTGCTGTAAATTCTTCAGTACCCATAGGCCTCAGCAGCCACTGTGATGGAGAAACGGAGAAGCCACCGAGAGCACATTTAGAACAATTTTTCCTTGCAACTGGATTCAAAATACTGTACTTAAGTTCCTGAATTGACACAGAATCTGAAAGAAAATTGATTTAAACTCCAGAATTTTTTAACGAGGAACTACGAGTGAAATCTTAAGCTTCAACTGCTGTTAGCAGGCAACAGAATTTTAAACTTGGTGACTGGAACTCTCTAATAGCCACACTCCTTCTGAGCTGAAGTGTACTTCTCTCCTAAAGGTTTTAGACATTGACTCCCTCAGCAACATATGTACCAACCTTTAAGTTTAGGCATAAACTGTCAAAAAGGCAAGAACTGAATAGTTATGGAGTCAAAAAGGAAGCATACAATTTTATTTTAAAGCGTATAAAAGCTTTGGAAAAAAACAAAAAAAAAAAAACAATAGATCAAATGGCAATATGAAAGAAACGTAACAAAGGGAAAGGGGTCGATTGTTATGATGACCCTACAGAGAATTATCACCAGAATCTGCTCCCCTTGGCATTGCAGAGCTTTTGCGAGTTTCAGCCTATTGTTTAGCTGTTCAGCACACAATTTTACTGTTTTGGTTCACTCTCACCATTCTCATAGTGTTGTTTTCAGCTACAGCAGGCAGCTTTTTTCAGTGAAAAAACACTAAAAACTCACTTTACACTACCTGCTCCTGCATCAAACAGCATATAGAAATAGTTAGCAATTAGCTGGTGAACATAGTGTAGAATTTAGCAGCTAATGAGCCAGAGACCAAAAATGAACCAAAAATAATATCTCGGTATTTTTAGGCTAATTGGGGATATACAACATACATCTCAGTATTTTCTACGAAGTGGGCTAAATGTTATGTTGTAAGTCAGAGCCACATGTGAGATGTCACAAGCACTTTTGTTAAAATAGACTGATCAAAATAAAATGCAAAGGCGGGGTTTCCCTCCCCGTCCGAAAATATACAGCTGCAAAACATTTAAATTAAAAGTTATATATAAAAAAATAACCTATATCAAATAAAAATAGGCCTCTCTCTGAGAATGCTCCTTCAGTTGTTTTCAACAATCAACAGACTGAATAAAATAGAGTACAATTACAGGTCTTCCTATCCTGCTTAACAAAACACACATCTGTGCAAAAAACAATAAAAATCTTTTCAATCCGAACCATCTCCAAATAACTGAACCATTGTTTTTCTTTTTACAAACCAGGTCTTCTTCAGCAGTGTGGACTGGCGCTGTGTCTCCCTCCATGTTGCTGGGGAACATGTGAGCGAGTGGGGCCAATTTTTGGCGCAGATACACAGGGAGAATGGGGGTGGGGTTGCGCAGTGGGTGTGAGAGAGGAGAGATGCAAACACTGGCACGGCTTTACGGAACTAAACTATATCGATATAAACAGTATTGTCTCATAACCTATATCGATATACCTTCCAAAGTCGATATACTGCGCAGCCCTAGCTAAAAGAACAGTTAATATTGGAATTTAAACTAACCAGGTGGTCAAACACAACTCTAAATTAATGATTATGTTCCTCCATATCTATTGGATGTGTAAATGTGACTGTTTGCTAACAAGTTTGCCATATCAACTTAATAGGTGATGATATTTCAACATGTTTCACAATTTCTTTCTGCTGCCCCCAAGTGGCCAAAATTTATTTTTTGCCGGTTTAAAGCAAATGCTCTCCAAAATGGCTTCTGTGGTCTTGACACTGTCATATGCTTTTAAAAGTCTGAGTCAACACTCTCAAAAATAATGCCAAGGAATTCTCCTTTACAAACTTTAGCCTAAAAATGAGGTTTTTTTCTAGCAATCTGTCCATATTCTACTGTAAAAGCTACCACATAATTTATAAACAGGTATCCTTTATTGTACAACTGTCCAATTATTAATTGTGGTTATTTAGTATTAGGCTTAAAGCATAACATAGAGATACAGCGAAACAAAAAATCTACATAGAATTGCCACACTGTCCAAATCTAGGCTTAGATGGCATGTGCATGTGTGTGTGCAAAAGAAATGTAACTGCAAATGTATGAATTAATGAATAGAAAAGTGACACTGTACCAGAGCTCTGACACAAAACAAAAGAGTACTAAAGGAAAACACAGTCTCATATTTGTTGTGTGCACTTTTCACCCATCTCGTGACTGGAAGGCAGATGAGCTGACTGTGTTTTGAGTTAGACTGATGCATCCCCTCTGTCTGACAGTTCTGAATCATGGCTCTAGCCACACACACCACCAGCAGCTCTGGAATGTCTGATAAAATGATATTAATTCCACACATTAATGAGATTAATGAATCAGTGCTGCTCAAAGCAGAGAAACCATCTTTGCCTTTTTGTCTGGCCCTGAAATAATAATACAAAGGTAATTATAGTGCATCCATCAATCTGCTGCAGGACAGTCTAATTATCTGGGCATTTCTGAAGTGCTCTCACTTCTTCGCATCCATTTGTATTGTGTGATATGTTTTTTTTTCATTAATGGAGAGCTCATCTGTGGCTCCACCTGCATGTTACAGTGGCTGCCTGTCAGCGGCTGAGGGAGCTATGATTGAGAGCTAAGGGCCTGGCGATTGAGAGATCCAAAATTTCCATGATGGATGAAAACGTCATACTGCTAAGAGGTACACATCATCGACTCATCGTGCATCTTGACAAAGCACTCTTATCCTCCAAAGGGAATAATGAGGATGCTGACAGCACATCCACTATAATCAATGGCTTTCAGATGAATAATCAACTCCACTAATTGAAGAAAGAATTTCTTCTTGGCTTTAGTCTCTTAGTAAAATCTACTCCAGCCTGATCCTGAGTTTGTCTTTTACTGCAATGATATGTTTTGTCTGAAAATATACAAAAGCAATTTTAGTTAGGCACTTTGAAGAGCTACACATGTTTTTGCAGATGATTCCACAAAACATGATTATTGTTTGTGGTTAATATACAAATGCACTGGCCACCGTGTTTGCCATGTTGCACAACAAATTAGAGAGCTTTATCGGTTTCAGACGTTTTAGGTACTGTATTATGTATGGTACTTATATGACTGTGCATCTCTTGAATCTTGTCACTACTACTGGCTGAATCCTTTGCATACAAAAACTGCAAAAGTTATAGGAGTATGAAAAATACCATTGTAAATTAAGCTCTGAAATTCAGGGCATTTCCAGAAGTCATAAAAGGACAGTGTAATCATTTAAACCTAAAAAATCACCAAAGCTTGAGTTCAGTGTTTTTGTTTTCCAACTCAGAAATTAAGTAATTTGTACATTACAAATTAAATTTGTCATTTATGTATTTCCAAGTGAAAATATTTCCTTATTATATCCAGTCAATGCTCAAGTTATTTCATTAATTATAAATCCCACAGTACCAAACCCTTCAGTGTCTTTGCCAGTGTGCCAGAGCAGCTGCATAAACCTCTACCAAAACTCAGCCTCTCTCAAACAAACTCTTCAGCTCCATCATCTGGACTGTAATGGATTTCTAAAACAATAATAATTACGTGAGTTGACCGAGGCGGAACAAGGTTTGGCACGGCCTGCCCTCCATCCCGACTAATTGTGAAGCATACAGAGAGCCACTTCCTGTAGCTTCCTCACTAATGGTTACAGACGACTGACATTTCAGAGCAAATAAAATGTCCACCAGCTGTCTAAATAACCGGGTTTAGAGCCCGTTCTTCCTCTATTTTAAATTTCTACAGCAAGAAACCCAGAATTCATCCACTAAGTATCACACAGCGACTCCAACAGTTAACCGAGTTTCTCTGAGTAACTAGGTTCCACTACACCTGAACAAACTATTACACAAAATACACCAAGCACACCACAAATCATTTGACAGACAATGTTATGATGTGTCTCCTGTCTCAGTGCAGGGGCTGGCTCAAGGGCACAGTCACCCCTGACTGATAAACACTCCCTTAGCTATCTGTAACCATAGCCTAGGGGGGAGTGAATGGGAAAATGTACAATCTGTGCTTTGGTTACAACTGTAGAGCCAGCCACAGACAGGTTAATGGTAATATCATGGAGTGGCCTCAACTTTAATTTCAATAAACTCATTAAAATTTCAGGCAAGTCATTCCACTTGATTCAAGTGTCTTGTAAATGGCTCATAAATGTCCATTTCTTTTTATAAACACTTGGGTCAGTTACTTTTCAGTCCTGGCAGAGGGACACTTACTCAAAAGCGGTTCTCTTCTTTGTTTTTACATAGAGGGAGCACAGATGACAGTGAAATAAACAAATGAAGAAGAATATAAAACAAGACACAGACCTTATCCTGTCAATGTCAGAGAGGTCCTTACATGTACACACCCACACAACATGATCAGTTTCAGGTATACAGTATCACGTCTCATCTCCTACAGCCTTTTAAACAAATACTCTGTAGTGAATAAGCCCCTATAGTGCTGTGTTGTGAGACACCATACAACGCGAAGGCCGCCATGTTTGGATGTCATTCATTGATTAAAGCTGAAGAAAAACATCAAATCAAATCAAACAGACAGGTTATTGGCCACAACGATATCACGGACATATTAAGATGCCACGGCTATAATTTTATCAAAAAATTGCTTACTTACAGATACAGCAGTTGTTTTGTATGCCACACAAAATATGAATAAAAAATTTCAAATGGCGATGTCATCAAACATCACCACTATACTGCCTAAAGGCCCCTTTGCACTGTGCGCTGTCTGAGATGTCAGCTGACAGTTGAGAGAGAAACCTGGTAAAATCTGTGGTTGTCAATCCAAGACGGTGGCTGTAGATGTACCTGTTAGACACATCCTCCGATGGTCGATTTGGAGCTTTGGCAACCAAAGATAAGCTGTGGCTAAAGTAAGACAGTGAAAAGTAAGAAATTTTGGACCAAGTTTTCGCAATTTTGGCCACTACTACCATCCACATTTACACACCAACCAATCAGAATACGACATTCAATACACTGGCCAAAGCAACATGCCATTCATGCCATTTTTGAATAAAATTTTGGGGGGAAAAAAAAAAAAAAAAAAACACACTCGTGCATGAAGCGATGGCAGTGAGAGTTTGTGTGACTCTGGAAAATATGTTACGCTCGTGGATCTGCATTTTCAAAAGACGAGAGCAGATGGACGACAAGTTCTCATATACTTTATTCTACATAGCGCTAAAATTCACCAGGCATTCATCACACGCCACAAACTGATATCATACAGCCTGACACAGATTGAAACCAAGATTTTATTAGACCCATCTTGCACAGTGACATGCAATAAACTTACTCGATCGTTGTTGCCACACAGTCTAAAAGAGCCTTAAACCTACACACATACTATATGTAAAAATCCTTAATATTAAAATCAACATCACACACACATAAGAAATACTACCAATTTTCTTCTCTTCTCTGCAATCACTAACATGCTCACTCTAAAAGTGAGAAAAGAAAATTAAGGTAGTAAATGCTATAATAAAGAGAATACTGCCAGAAGGAGCAAAATCTCAAAACATATGTGATGCTTCTCACACTCTGTCTAACACACACACACACACACACACACACAAAAAAAACCTTTTCACTCGCTCGCTCTCTTTCTCTCACCTGGCGTGCTCAAAGTGAGATCTTCCCTAGAGGTGAAATTTGGGATAAATCAGCCCAAACGTCTGTAATCTGAGTTTGTCCATATCCATTGTTTTAACTTAATTTTCACAGCAAATTCCTTGAGCCACAGGTTTCCATTTGTTTCAAAACCAACCCAGGATTGTTTCAGGCTACACCATCCTGTTGAGGGCTCATTAAAGAGTTACAAAGGGTAAAATCCAAGACAGATTATTGTGGTTTTGTACTATTTCTTCATTTCATTTTCTGTTTACCACTGCTATGGACAAAGTCTTCCAGACCTTAGTCTTTGCTGCTAACAGCTCAATGGAAAGACATTTATTTGGCAAATTGTGTGTGTTAGGATATAAAAATATAAGCATTTCTCACTGACAAATGCCATGCACTGACAAAAATTATTGCAGTCCACTCCTTCAAAAAGAAAGTGTTCAGATTAGTTAGACATCAACCACTGGTGGACTTCACCAGCCAATTAAATTTATGTAGATGTCAAAAGCTTTTGAGACACATAAACAACAACACAACATCAGTGAATGTCACAAATTCAAAATGTCGCACGTGAACGCCTCCCAAGTCTCATCTGTACTGTTGCAAGGGACTTCCTTTACTCGAACGTGAGGAATCCAGCTCAACCAAGACCATGGGATCTTTAAGTTGAGTTTTTCGTTGCAGTGTCTGATAGATCACCTTCCCAGCTTGACTTGTGTGGTTTGAGGCGATTTCATTTTCCAAACCCTCTCAGAAGTTATCTAAATGGATTGTACAATAATCTGCTGTGCCCTGAAACCACACAGCAAATAATTATTCTGTGTTCAAATGTTTGACAGGAAAAATTAGTAACAATCACCAAGAGAGCAGGTGTTTTTCTCCTCCCCCACCACTCCACCCTCCTCCCTGAGTGCCCGCAGCAGAAAAGGTTGTGTACAAGGCTAGTATTGATTTTGAAACCATTTGACAAAGGATAAATAAGACGGGAGAGGAGGGAGGCCTTAGCCATGAGCTTTTTGATCAATCAACATGTCACAGCTGGAACTAAATTCAATTCTTATTTATCAAAATCCCCTGCTTGGTTAGAATGCTATGCAGCGATGCTTTGCACAGTCCCTTAACAGTCCTTTGAGCCACAACAATCACTGTCATCGGCATAGATTTCATGACGGAAATACTTTGCAGTGAAATCTTTATCGTGAAGACAATAAATTCATTTGAATTGCATGAGATCATTGCATTTTGTATTCATACAGAATACTGCCAATGTCAGGGAATGTACAAACCACTACTGACTGAAATAATTTTCTATAGAGTAAGATATGTAGTTGTTGCTGTGTAGGTTGAGTATACGATTGTATTAATGTCCACAGATGAGTAGCTTTTGCTTTTAATTCCCATGGATCTGCCCCAAACCCTGTAATTTCAGACAATGTGTGTTCATAAAACAGTGACCAGAGGTCAGCATCCAACCAGTGATTTCACAACAATACAGTCTGATGATCACTAAACACCCAGAGCACTCACTTGGAGATGTACCTAGGTCACTACTAACAATGTTGTGAATCTTTGATTTCAAAACAATACATTGTTCATTTGGATAATTGATCATGAGTTGGGGCTTGATTTTAACTTTATTCTTCTACAAAAACGATCAATACCAATGTATATATGTGTGTGTGTGTGTGTGTGTGTGTGTGTGTGTGTGTGTGTGTGAGAAACAAGCATTGTGTTTCAACACTAACCCCTAACCCTAACGTCTGATATGACAAGCCTGGTGTCTAACTAGCAGTAGCCTTTCCAGGTCACATTGTTACAGCTGTTCAACAATCCACCTACTCATCCACCTCTGCTCCACCAATAACCCTTCATACACCTCAACTCAACTCAATCTACTCTTGTTGACACTGGCACAGTAACATTTTGTGGGGTGTGGGATGCAGGTCAGGGAAGAAATAGAACCTCCTTTAACAGGTCAACTATATATAAAAAGGTTAGAACAGACAAACAGACTTGTAGACAATTTAAGCTACCAGTTAACCTAATGTACATTTCTTTGGACTGTCGAAGGAAACAGGAGCAACTGGAGAAAACTCACACAGACTAAAGAGGAACATGCAAGCTCCACAGAGAAAGGAGCAGAGCTAAGATTAAAACCCAGTGGCTAGTATTGTTAAGACAACACTAGCCACTGAGCCATCATGTCAAACATTACAATTCATGACTAGGCCTTTGAAATGAAAATGATAACATTATGCTTATTTGCATA
The DNA here is from genome assembly GCF_016859285.1 of Xiphias gladius. Lineage (NCBI taxonomy): Eukaryota > Metazoa > Chordata > Actinopteri > Istiophoriformes > Xiphiidae > Xiphias > Xiphias gladius. The sequence continues at coordinate 9,944,431 of NC_053400.1, forward strand.
TCAAACACATACACTGCTTGAGTAACAGATGTGGGAACGAAGGCAAATTATCTTCTGATTGTAATAGTAGGTTATTGCCATGGATTCTTGTGGATAATTCCTGCTCTCACAAACTCATGAGTAGTATCAAGTATCATATAAAGACAAAGAAAATAGCTGATTAAATCCTGAATTGCCCAACTCACAAACTTTTTCATTCTGTTCTGGGTTATTTTATGATAACGATTTATCTCATGCTGACTTGATTTATACAGTAATTAAAAATACTTGGTGGTTTGTTAACGGGGGAAAAACAACTGGCCAACAACTGCAGAACATCACAAAGAATTAATATGAGTCACAAGTTAATTCTGTGTTAGTCACATGTTTCACTGCCTTCTACCGAGCTGTAACAGAGTGAATTGTTCAAGGAAGAGACATGCACAGGTCAGACTATAATGTGTTCTGTCAATTTTCTCATCCCTCTGTTCCTTTGTGAATTCAAAATCCATCTCATGTTCCCATTCAGTTTTAGCTTTGATGATAAACTGATTATAAAATAACATAAAAGTAGTGTAGATCTGCAAGATTATCGCCCACTGGTGAAGGCTGGTGAGCAAATTCTCCCATGGTTCACTAACAGTCTGTAAGCAGCATACCATGACTAAGAGGGAAAACAGGTTTCTTGTTTAAAGGGGTGGAATGGAGTGGCATCCAAAATTTTAGTAAGTGTAAACTTACCTTCACTACATTTAAGAAAGTTGTCTAAAATTATTCACCTTTCTAAAAGTCAAAATTAAGATAAGGTTTAAAAATGTAAAACAGAGTAATACTGTAATAAAAAAAACCTTAAGCAAGGCACTTAAATGTGATCAGATGCAATGGAGCTGCTCAATGGCCAAGTATTACATTGTGACAGCAGTTTGTAGACATAGAATTTCCTTGATATTCTTTGTTGTGAACTATATCATATTAAATGAAATGTCAGTGATTGGCTGTTTTATGTTCTTCTATGGCAGTGTTATAAAGGATTCTCACAAAGAAAATGGATTTCAGAACACCAGAAACTCACTATCACATAATTCTGACCTGACAGAGAAAAATGGTGAGGAGGAAAAAGAGATTAAGTTGATATTGCAGATGAATTTCTTAGTATGGAAATATTTATCTTGAAAATTAATTTTGCTAATATACCCCTTTAGCTATGTGAAAATAAAGAATCATTTGAGGGAAGGTAATCAAATGACATACCTATTTTATGAGAGTGAAAATCATGAATGAAAGCTCATTCCCAAATGTGCGAATAATCAATCTGGAATGCTTATGACAATTAACAGTGTGAGATGCAATAAGAGCTGGGTGTTTTGAGCTTAGATTTGGATGAAACCTGGCTTAATAGGATCATTTTTCTCACAAAAAGGTACTCCTTCAAACCAGGGTAATCAATTATTATGAATTATACATGCATTGAATTAAGTGTCTAATGTCATTAATATGTCTCATTAGTTTGCATTGAGTGCGGGAGATTTTCCCCTCTGTGACTCCTCCATCAAAAGGAGGATGAGGGGAGGTTGGTTGGTCGGGGGAGAATAACAGTATTTGCATTGAGCAGAGGCGCCATTGTGTCAATGTCAAATGGAGTGTTTGTAATGTCTCTCTCTCTGTTGCTGGAAAGCATGAGCTTTATTCATTTCAAATATTTTCAGTGATGCATTAGTGTCAGGATGTGTCTGTTCCATTTCTCAGAGAGGAGCAAAAGCCTGACAGCCCGAGTGGATGTGTAAATACAACAGAAAACACTTAACTATGAGATCATCTACACTGGGTTATTAATCTTGCTTTTTAAGGGCCTGTGTGGCCTGACTCCATCTCTGATCCTCCTGGTCTGGTGTTGCTACATTTTGAACCATGTTATCCACCAGAAAAAAAAAGATCCATTAAGGAGATGGGTGTATTTTGGAGATGGTTGGAAGACAAAAGGAACACACAAGTGCTGACTGGGTGGGTTACGGGTTAAGGGCACAATGGGGCTTCTTTGTTTCGATGGGCTACAACATACCATACAGGGCATAAGGCTGCTGCTGCTGCTGCTGCTGCTGCTGTAAATCCACACATCTTTCCAGCTGATGAGTGAGTCCTTGCCCAGTGAAAGATGAAGACTGAAAAATGCTGTAAGAGGTTTTCTAATATACCTGAGGTAAGTGTCTATATTTCTAATGTAACTTTCTTTACAGGAACAGTCTAGTTCACTTTAAAAAAGTTACATGCATTCACACTTGGGAACTGGCAAGCATACTATTGTATTGTATTGGTATTCCCGGTCATGTCCCTCACACAGAATGGGTCTCCTATTTATTCAAGACACATCTCAAAACTCAGAACAGCCACTAAGCATGTACTGCAATGCATTAAATACGGATAACTCACATGAAAAATGAATCGCTATTGCTAACATTTTAGACTGCTTGAAAAAGATAATCTGCAATTGTTTTATCCTAAATGTATTCATAACAACTCACTGAGGTCATTGTTGGCAATTCCAGTACAAGCCAGGACATATATTGCCCTTACTAATTCACAACACTGACTTCTAGACGTGCAATGACCCCATGTATCATCTCTGCTGGTGCTGAATTAATCGGTGATGACATGTCTCTGCTGCAAGGCCAAAAGCACTAAACCACAGGCCAACGATGCATTGTCACTCTACGACTGTAGCTATACATGTCCTTAGCTTCCAAAGTTTTATGTTAAGAAAGTGAATACTCTTACTGTGGAACCCACAAGAGACCATAGCTAAACAGCCAACAGAGGTTAAAGCAGCCAGAACTCTAAATATAATCAAGATGTGCTTTTATCTATTCATGATTTTTTTTTATTCAAAACTTTCAGGCTGTAAGAGCACAGCCTTTACATAGGACCAGAGGCTTCCTTTAAAAGGTAACAGCAACCGTAGCATTGTTGAATTCAATTCAGGTACACTTCAATTAATTAGAACTAAATAAATAATGTGCAAGGAGCCTATTTAGAGGTGTTATTCTCAAGACATAAAAGCCATTAATTATCAGGGTCAATGTGAGAGAGGGAGATAACAACAAGCGAAGGTGCATCGAAATAACTGAAACCAGTGGAATTATGAATGTCAATTAAACTAGAAAACTTTTTCAGCACATTAATCACATATGAGCGACATTTGAGCAACAACGCAAAACTACTAATCTGTTTTTGTGCTTATGGCTGTCTCATAGATGCCGATTTCTGAAATGAAAATATAGTGCACATCTGAAACAAATAAAAGACAACAACAGTCCCCTGAAATTACTCTTCCTTGTTTTTGAATGTCCAGGGAGGCAGGTGAAGTCTGCCCTTATTACCAATGTCAGAGATTCGATTAAGCACGAGGAAAGCAAATGATCCCAATGAACTAATGATTAATCCGGCAGGTCTATTTACTAATGTACCAGAATGCATTAGAGGCATAAGTTAATGGGGACAGGACATCAATTCAAATACAAATGAACCACATTTGCATTGGACGCTTATTGACTGGTGTAACAAAACGAATTACAAAAGGTAATCTACTTATAAACCTTAGAGACGAATGAAACATGATTCCCAACATATCTACAATTTAACTTGGACCCACTCTTGCCTCCAGAAATGACAGCATCAATACAAACAGATTGACCGGTCTGTCGTCAAAATAAAACATCTGTCCAAATTAAAGGAAAGGACAGAAATAATTAACCTGATTTCCTGTCAGTGCATGAAGACAATTGTTTATTCTGACTGGGCAAGACAATTTACTACAACTTACGAGTATGATCTCAAGCATTAAAGGGATTCATAAAACATATAGTAAACAAACAAAAAGCAATGTCTGTGTGTACTGCAGTTTGCAACTTACTGTCATATGCTTATTAATGGCAGAAATCTTCCCACACTCCCCTTTAACAGGCAAAGGACAGTGTGGGGGATCGTCAGACCTGCCAGAGGGGACAGTGCTACGGCACTCCTGAAATGGCTCCAGCCAAGCGCAGGGCCTTCCCTAGAGGTGAATAAAAAAATAAAAAAAAATTAAAAATACTCCTCCCACTTTGTGGATGAAAGGCCCAAACGTAATCCTCGCTTTGTTCTTGTACATAGATGAACATGAAAGCCCACTTCTGTGGATTGCTTCTCTTTGGGCCCTTGGGCACAGTGCGGGACCCAGAGCATAGTCTTATCAATAATGCTACGCTCTTAACTATAGGCTTAAGTTGGTGGAAAATATTCCACAATTTGACGGAAATCTATCCATCCCCTCTTCCCAGCGGTAATGACACTTTTGCTAGCTTGTCTAATACCATCTACTAGTAAGTGATTTTTGTAAGGGGAGGGGGGGTTTAAAAAGAGAAAAGCAGCAGTTCTATTTGATGTTTCGATCTGGGATTGATCTCAGAGGAAAGACTCGCATTCTGAAAGTAGGATTATTGGCTTCACTGGCTCTCCTCAGATGTCAAAGATCTTTGAACAGCCTTGTAAAGTGCAGTACTTCCAGGCTGCTGGTGAACTGCTTATGAACTCATCAAAAGAGCACCTGTCTCCATATTAATGAGGCACCATGCATTTGACAAGGGTCCTCTTCCCACACATACCTGTCCCCCTGAGAACCTCGGTGCTTTTCCTGGAAACCGCAGAACAAAGGTGCTTCTCATTCTCAAGCTGGTGTCATCATCTGAGGTACAGAACGCCACACTGAAAGTGGAAAGAATCCGAAATCATGATCAGAAAGAAAGTAGTATAGATATATGTCTGAAAACATTTGTTGGCCAGGCATCCTGCAGACTGCTGACTACACATTTTGCAGTTCGTATGTTCAATGGCTGAACAGCCTCTGCACTTTACCAAGAATCCTGTGGTGGTAAATCAGTTTTTAAACATGTTTTTTCAGAATTTCCTGTTATGTCTGTATTTCTCTAGGTGACAAATCAAGGGGGGGGGGCACTCTATTAGCCTGTTTTAGGTGTTTTAGGGTAAATTCCTGTTGCCACTGCCGGAAATATACAATGCATTCTTTGTAGGTTTTACTTACAAGAACTCGTGTCTCACACGTGGTGCAAAATTTGGCTAATAACCAACATCAGTCAGACAGTCACAAAGCAAACAGTTTTTTTAAACAGAATAATCTCATTTTATAATACTGTCCAGATCACAAACAGAATTACGTGTGTCAAAGTCTTATGATCAGCAAATCAGATAACATAACAATGACATCTGATTTTAGATAAATATTTAGTGATATGTCAAGGGGTTTCTGTTCTGTACTGCAGAATCGGGGGTGATTGTGATAGTAATGGTTGTTAGTGTGTGTGTGTGTGTGTGTGTGTGTGTGGGGGGGTAACTAAGCCTGTGGTGGTGAGGTGGGGCATAGTGGCATGGCTGAACTGTAATTGATAATGTAAAGACAGATGGGGGTCTCCAGGGAGACGGAAAGAATCCAAGCAGATGGCCAAACTGCCGCTTATTTATGTGGAGCAGAGGACTCAGCCCCCTGGTCCACATGGTATGATGGATCATTATAGCTCTCAGTGCATAAACACCAATATGCTTTTAAATCTGGATGGAAAAGCTGAAGACAGCCAACAAGCAAAAGTTCCATATTTCAAAGGTGCTGTCAGGAGCATGGGTTGGAGAGGGGGGGTTACGGTAAACAACCTATGGTACAATGAATCTAATTAAAGACAATCCACTAACAACCTCCACTGTCTACCTCCCTTACAACCACATAGACAGAAAGCGGTGGTTTGCCAAGTGCAACCCTCCCAAGTGCTCCATCTGTACTCAACGCTGGTGTGTTAACAGATTCACCAGTTAAGGAGCTGACAGTAGCAGCAGACATCTTTCCCGCGGAGAATCAATGCATACATATGCTTCTTCTTCAGCAGCAGATATCTAGATTAGGAGGAGTCATAATAAAAAAGTGAACACAGGCACCCACGCTCACACATGCACGCACAGACACTTGTGTTAGTGGTCAGTGCGTTTTGATGACACACACTGTCATTATCTTCGATTAGCTGTTGTGTGTGCAGACACAGACAAATTGGTTAATATGGTTGAGGCCCCTCTGATCCCACCCTATCCGTGGGTTAACGCTATTAATGTCACCCTGGACCACCTATTTCATATTTACTAGGACTCTTTCATCTCCCCATGCAGTAAATGGTCTCCTAATGTGAGAGCACTGATGTGACAGCCATCCATCCAACTGAAATTACAGAGCACGGTCTACCTTCTTCTCATAAAGACACTTCAATACTAACCAGCTTTTCAGTGTTGGGGATTGTAGCTTTAAGCAAGTGTTCTAAATCATTTGTACAAAGTTGTCCATCTTTGGTCAAAAAAAATTGCATTTATAGAACAAAAACATCCCTGAAAACTCATTGCTAACACCTTGGATAAATGATGGTGCCCCTGTGTTCATCAAAAGATTGGTGATACACAGCTTATACACGGGGTCAGCACTTGAGTTAATGTGGACTGGTTCTCTGAAACCTGACTTATGCTGATAGCAACAAATTTACTGTATAAATCTAAATAATAAATAAATAAAAGTGAACTTGTATTTTTTGTACTACTCATGAAAAGGCAAACTTTGCTTTATACTTAAAGCAAACAAGAACAGGTAGCCTGAAAAGTAACATATGCACAATGAAGAAGATGAAGACTTATTTGAAAAACAAAACTGCCCACAGAAGTGGAAAGTAAATTTGTCATTAAATGGGGAATTCACAACACCTCCCTGGGCCTCCCATATTTTACATTCCAGAGTAACACCAGCGAATATTAATATTTGCTTTTCATTTCAAGCAGCAGTGGTACTCTGTTCAGGAGGAGTGAAAAAGGGGGGGGAGTCTGAGTTTGGCGAATATGACCTTCAGACAGGATATTATAGTGAGTGAGGGTGCTTGAGTCGGCCAATGAAATACAAGTTTACTGTAACTAAGGATATTTTTTCCAAAGATAAAATGAAAATAAATATGCATGAAAAGACTCACATTATGATGCCTAATTAAAGCTGACTCTGGGTAAAGGCTTTCCTTGTGCGAGTAGCAATGATTGACAGAAGATGAGAAAGTCGCCCAGTCACAGCAACTGCCAACATGTGTCTTTCTGAGACTAGCCGAAAGCAGGAGCACTAGTGTTGGGGAGGGCTTACTTAGCACCCCACATTACACTTCCAGTCACAAAGAGAACAATCACAACGTAAAAGAGCTATCACACAATGGAAGCACTTTGGGTTCTAAACAGAGAAGTTAAGCCTGAGTAATAGACCCTGTTTGAAGAGCTGATATCCAAAGTAGCAAACACTGTGAAACATTACAGGGAAGCTAATCAGTAAGTGATTTACAGCAACGGGGGCTCCTCCACCCTTTTTAGGAAGTTCTGTTGGGTTTTTTTTTTGTTTTGTTTTGTTTTTTTTTACACAACCTGGGTCCTATTGTCATAGTTTTGGCCAATATGTACCTATAGGTTTATCAGAATACTAATCACTATCATTGTAAAGACTGTAAACATGAGTGTTCAGAGGGAGCAGCTTTACAATCAAGCCCCATGTGACAAGAAAATAGAAAACTCAGATGGCTTTAACACAATTCAAATGATGAGTTGTGTTACGATGAATGAGCTACTTTGAGATAAGCAAATTATTACCGATTATCTTTTGCACTATAGAACTACCTTTTGGTGAAATGAAAAGGAGCAAACGTTGTTTGTCGCTGAATAAAAACAGGTTTCAGGCTTTTTATTTCCTTGTCCAAATTGAACTCTCCAAACTGGATTTTATACAAAATTGTCGAAGGAGTACTTTTGTCCACAACTCTAACAATAACGTGAGGGAATATAGTATTACGATATCCAATACATTGGTCAAAACTACAACATTATGATCTACATTTAAAAAATCATTGGAAAGAAGCAACAAATCTCCAAATTTCCAGGAAAGCACAGGATTACTATGACTCATAACTGTAAGACTGATGTGTTTTAATACAACGAATAACTGTCTCAGCTGGTGCTGATGTATCACTAAAATGTTCATCTGAGGCACTGAATAGACTTGTACATCCTACTAAAAACACGATTCCTCATAGCAACACGTGCAGGAAACACGGACAAGTACAGAAGAAAAACTACGTTTTTTTTCTTTGAAATATTGGGCAATTTTCCATCAATCAAAAATCATTCCTTAACCTTATGCCCAATAAAATCCCAGAGGAGCACTGATTTCACACATGAAACAAATAGGAAGTGGGTAACTAGACAAGAAAGAGGGCCATGTTTCAGACTGAGGAGAGTACCCACTCATTCTACACTTCAAAGAGAAGTGCATGATTCTGCTAAAATGGTGTCAGTGTCTGCACTCAATTTTGGTAATAACTTGCTCCGAGAGAAAGAAAGAATCTGGAAACAATTTGTGATAGTATAGCCAAGTTTTCTTTAACTTCTAACGAAAGTTATTATAACTATTGACCTTTCCAGTGCTTGAATGGCATTTCCAAGCATTCTGGGATGCCACTGCTGCTCTCAAACGGAACTTTTTAATTCTGTGCGTCAGTGTTGTTTTAGGCCTCGTCTCCTGGGTAAAGCACTTAAACTATTACTGTATGCTCACTCTTTTACCACACTATTTGAACATTGGGCCTTTCTGCTATTCCAGTACTGTCTGTTACACATTATAAAAAATCTATTCAAAGGACTTTTAGTTATGAGCAAGTTTGACAATTATATCATTACATGTCTCTCACATCAAAAAATTGCCACTTAAATGTCTAAACAGAAGCAGAGCTCAGAGTTGTCCTCCGTTGGTCTATGATACATTTTAACAACCGGCTGAGCTCTCTTCCTTTTACACTGCTGCTCCCTTGTGGTGTATCCAGATATGATAGGCTGATTTGACAAAGTGTAAATCTAGTAGTCTCAGGTGATTAAATAGAAACAGGAAAAGAGATGAATTGGTGTGTTCATTCCTGTTGTAGAGTTAATAAATAGAAGTCAAACCAGCTGGGAAAATAATAAATAGAAATAATATAAAAACAACTGTGGCTTTGTTTACTTTTCACAGAAAAAGTGTACACTGTGTATTGTGATTTAAACAGTTTTACTGATGTGCTTCAGTCTGTTTGATTTGATATTTGCCTCTACTAACTGTTCTAGAGTTGCCAAATAGACCAGCAACATAGACTTGGCTAAATGGTACATGTTAATTTATGTGGTTGATGGCCCTATTTTAGAAATTTGTTTACTGAAAGCCAGTGCCACACATCCACAACACTTCAATCCACACTTGTCTCTCAGTCATATCCTTGTTCTGCTTTCCCACCACCTTCATCCCAGCCCCCATCTCTCACCAAAGCAATCAGGTAAATCCCACATTAACTCCAAGGAAACAGCCCATTAATATTTCACTTGTTTCCAAGCCTGTTTGTGCCATACATCAATGCCCAGCAACTCCCTTCAAAGCCATACATTAGAACTATTTTCAAAATGCTTCATTGTCAGCCTGTGGCAGCCTCATTACTTATTAAGATAAGAGAAAAGATGTGCAGGAGCAGTTGGTGTCCCAGCTTGCTTTAAAAGCTCCTTTCTACTGTTTCCACCTCCCGTGCCTGCCCCTTTCTCCACCTCCTTCTCCTCCTCCTCCTCTGTACTCATTGGTCTGCTAACACTGTCAGAGAACCTTTAGGAAGTTACTTGGCTGAGAATAAGTGGGATGTTAGTTTAGTTAAGGAAAAAAGAAAAACATGCCTGCCATGCTGGGTGAAGTGTACTAAAATAACTGCTTAGTCATCACAGTAAGGCCTTGTCAGAGTGTCAGTATTTATAAAGCACCCACTTGGACCTTAAATGTGTAAGAGCGATGCTAACAGCAAAAGATTAGGATAAAATACTTCAGCTCAGGTTTGTACTGCATCTAACTCAACAGCTTTGCATCATGTAAAGCTGTAGTACAGTAGTAGTTATAGTATGTGTAGACTATAGTAGACTAAATGATGGCAAAAAATGCCAGTCCATAATTCACGGGAAAAAAATGTGTCACAGCATGATCAACTCTTAAGAACCAAGGAATGTGTGGTGAAATGACCACAAATGAGATCCTCAACTATAGTTCATAGTAGTAGATAAGTTTTCACTTCTGCCACAACAAACCAAAACAACATGTCAAAAAGCACTGTCAAAAGCCTGCAGTACAATATGGCATACAAAATATTTTTCAAAAATATATCACACTATTATTACAGTTTGGGTTGTGACATTTTTGGAAATCTTGCATAACAATATTGGTTTTAGATCAAGAGGAATATACAGTATTATTATTATTATATTACATATAAGTAATTTTCTGATGGTTCCGTTATCGCTGGAGGAACAAGTGAGGCCTTAAACATTAACATGTCAGGATAATGAATGACATTCTTATTGTCCCCTAACAAGCTAATGGCTGAACCAAAACCGTGCCAGGAACGTCACTTCGGGCATATCAGGAATATCTGGAGACAGATAGTTACAGAGGATCAGGAGTAATACACTGCCATACTGGGGGATTGACAACAAAAGAGAGATTGCAGAGTTATTGCCTCATCTCCTCTGACAAAACATAGAAAAATCTTAATTGCTATTTAAGGGTATTCAAAATCTACCACAAAAGGACGAAAAGATCAGAAAGGAAGATGTGACAATGCTATAATCATACTTTATATTCTCACTTTACTGTCACTCACTCAGCATAATGACAAAGCATTGTAACTATTGGGAAACATTTCCAGTTTTTTATGATAAGTCTCTGTTAAAAGAGACTTATCATAAAAAACTAAAGCAGAGGGTATTTGTTTCAATAGTGTTTTCAAATCAATTATATTGATGCTGTATAATACCGAATATATTTTCATTTTAGAAAACTACACAATCTTTTCACCAAATTGGTTGAAAACACTTTTGCTTAAGCTCCAAAACCCATAACATACAATTTAATAAATGGAAACCAGGCAAAACTGTGGAAATTACCCTGGTGATATACTGAAATTAAAACTCTAGGAGGTCAACACTGGGTCGGAGGGAAACTGTGTCTGGCATTATTTTCCTACAGTGACAAAAAATCTGCCTCAGTCCCCGTGAAAAGTCAGGAAGACAAAATATGCTTCCCCCCGTTAAGTACGGTTCTCTCTCTGGTTACAAGCAATGGATACGACTGAAAAACGCCCGTGTACAGTACACCTCAAACTTCAGAGCCTGTTCTGTTCGTCAAACTTGTGATTCGCAATGCGGCAAAGACTGATCTCAATCAATCAAGTCAGACAGCTGCATGTATAGTACACTGAATTCATGCCGGAAGACACTTTGACTCGCCATCGCAGAAAACGCAAAGCAGTGGGTAAAAACACTGATTGTGGCTCTGCACCCTTCAAATGTTCCGTGTCATGCCAATCAGCTAGCGAGCGTAATAGCATGACCATGGACCCGGAAGACCTGAATGGGATTTAGCCACCGTTCAGGTGCTTAATTACACATGTCCGGCTGCTGTGGCGCGTCAAAATGGCTGCGCAGTGGAAAAGGCCTGTGTAATGCTACAGCGCAGTCACGTGCGGAACGTTTCATCAAAACCCCCACAATAAAATAAAAAGTGAACACAGTTAGCGTAAAACCACTGCTAACACAACAACTACTACTACTACTACTACTACTACTACTACTACTACATAATACGACCATAAAGGTTGCTATTATTATAATTATTTATGGCGTTAATTGTAATAAACATATTAAAATTACGTCAGGGTAAATTGGACGAGGTAAACAGTAAACCTACTATAGCATTGACTTTTTTTTTATCGAGCTAGACATAATGATGGCTACTGGGAGCAGTGGGTTTAGCTATAGTGTGTTTAAAACAGTGTCTGTGTGTATATGTACTGTCAAAAATGACCTGCGGGGACCAACTTTCTAACGTTACCTCACCTGAGGCTGCTAACTTTCAGTTAGTGAAGCAGGTGGCGCAGTGGTAAGTACCCAGCACCGTCCTCTTCAAAATGCCGGCATAGTGCCTCTCCCGACGGCAGCTGAATCCATTAAAAGGCTCCCTGTGTTTGGTAGCAGCTTAGATTGGATCAGCATCGGAGCCGCTCTTTGCTGGTTGTGTTCTTCTGTTCCGTTTCTGTCAGATAGTTTTGTGCAGAGCAACATTTTGTTCCGGACTAGGACTTTTTTTTTTTTCTTTTTTTTTTCTTTTTCTTTTATTGACCTTTCACCTCTGCCGCTTTTCCCGTCATTCTCACCGCAATAATACGGTTTTATCTACTGTTATTGTAAACAGTAAAAAAATGTTTCTGTGCATTATTAATTGGCAAATTTACATTTATTAGTTTTAACTTAAGCGCTTTCAACAAACCACAAATGGGCTTTGTCATAGGAAATATGACAATCTCATATACAGTGGCTTATATATGAAAAGAATGGACCAATAGATCTGGAAGCAGTTACAAGGGACGGTAATCAAACATATCGTTACATCAATACATCATTTACTTACACTATAAGAAGTGCATTAGGATAAATGGGTTATAAAAACACTCACAAAATAAAATTGCAACATGAAAGAAAAAAAAATTCAATGTCAGTGTTTTTTCTTCGCTTGAAGTTCGTATATGTATATTTGTTTGACAGAGGTACTCCTTTATTCCAAAACATTCAGTGGGAAGAATCTTAAATACCAGGTAGGTTACTTTAAAGGAACCTTGTACCGCTTTTAATCACTAGCCCATATGCAATTTGATTACATACACACCCTTAATGTCTCCAGCATGTGTCTGGCATGGGCCTTCACTGAATTAAAAGAAAATGGAAACCTTATGCCCACATCTCAATGCAACACGTTGTGAAACATACCATCTCTTCAGTTCTCAACTACTGTTAGCAGTTTTTTATGGAGTCATTTAGGCTGGAAACACAGTCACACCTCAGCGTCCCTGGTTCATGTCTCCTAAGGTGGGGCTCTAGCTTTGATATTTTCAGTTGAGATAGTGTTACTAAAGATCCAATGCATTGTGGGGCGATACTCTGAAAGCAACAGCTTGGCATAGCATTGTTGTTGTAATTACACAGGAACATCTTGTTGCCAGGAAACAGTGAAATAAGGTTTGGGCCTTGCAGCGCCATGTATCTGCTGCTGGGAACATTGTCTGAGAGACACATCCTGCACCGAAAAAAACAAAAAAAACAGTGATGTCCTTCTCTAGATATACTGGCAAATTATAAAAACATAAATTATTATTATTTTTCAAATTATAATTTATTTGCATATGCATTACAGAAAAACCATTAGTGGGCAGTAAGCACTGAATTAGTAAAGTTTAAACTGCAGCATATCCTTTTGTATCCCTTCTGTGGACTGCATTGCATTCTTCAAAAGAAATTATTTGAAATGTTCACCAAACTAAAAAGATGCTACATTCTTCACAATCCAACACACAGCCAACTTTAATAAAAGCAAAGCTTGTTCAGCAGAGGTAAGTTGATTAATGACTGGCATAGGGCTATATTTTTCAAACCACTCCCAGAGTGGACACTTGCACGTACTTTTCTGACGGTTTACAAAAGCCGCTCCAGGGGCCGTGCAGGTACAGTACAGGGAGCATCATCTGTTCCCAAGCAGATTATTTACACTGTGCCTTATCAGCCATCTAAACTGAAGCTATTAGTCATCAAAGAGCAGATAGAAAGGCCTGGAAAGTGAGTATTTACTGTTAAAGGGCAATGAATGGAGCAGCATTTCAATGGTAATGCCTCAGCCAGGCTTCACCCATACACTGACAGATTTAATATTTACTATATGCATCTTTGGGCATCACATTTAAAATCAGGGTTTTACAAAACCCATGACACTAAAAATCTAAACTAAAAAAACCTTAGGTTAAGTACTGCTCCAGCATCCATTGAGCGTGACTCATTAAATCAAGGCTGGCAGTTACAAAACAAAGAAACAAAGACATTATTCCAGTTACTGCATAGGCATATGTTAGGGCAAATTACCAGCGATCTGAACAAAGATCTGTATTTTCAGAATTCATAAAGCTTTTAAATCCCTTAAAGCCTCATATAGCTTACAGTGTACATAAATTCATCTGTTGAAGATTTGAGTCAGCCTAAAGTGGTTGTTGTCATTGCAGCAGCAGAGTAGATGAGTAAACTGTATTTTTGGATTCTTATCCTCCACTGCAATCATTCATTGTTTGTTCTGATAGGAGAAAAACATTTTATGGAAAGGAAATGTTTGCAGTAAAAAAAAAAAAACAGAAGTTTGGCTTATGCTTGTAGTTTCTCAACTTAGCACCCAGCATGCAAGACTTGCCTCAGTCAATGTGTGCATGAACTCAGCATGTAGTCGCTCGTCTGGGTTCGCTTGTGGACTAATTTCTCTTAACCCCTACTCAAACAAATCAACGGTATGTGTGTGTGTGGGTCATGCAAGTGGAGCGAATCCCTGGCAAAGAGCCGACAACTCTCTCAGCAGACACAGCGGGAGAGTTCTTGACTGTAAACACACCGGCATTCTGCCTCATCCTTAAACAGTCTTGATGCACCACCATCATCTACCAACACCCTCCGGTCACACACATTAACACACGCACAATCATGCCGACAACCCTCTCTTACTCATATCCACACATATATGCTCTGCATTTATTCTGTTACACGTCACAGATCTCTCCCTTTTTGCTCTCTCTCTTTCTTGCGCACACACGCCCACAAATAAACAAACGAGCATATGTATGCACTGACGCACAATCGTGCAACCACTAACATCTACACGCAGTACATTAAAAAAAGCTACAAAAAAGCAGGAAGAAGGGAGATGTTGGTGCGACAGAGAGGTAATAGTGATAAGTGTGGCAGATGTGCACATCTACAGGTACTGTACCATATATACGTGTCCCTTTGTGTGTCTGTGTGTATGTGTAGATATATGTGTAGAGAGTTCGGCAGGGACGTCCCTGTACTTCCCACGACGGCCTGGGGTGGCACATCCATCTATGTCTTTTTGCCAAATTTGATTTTAAATATTTATCACACCATACATCTTGGCTGAAACAAATTGCTGGCAAAGTGCGATTGTCTGTGAAACATGTAGTAAGAAGGATGGAGGCTTTAGAGGGAACATCAATGTTTCATTTGGTAAAATATATGACTGGGAAGTGTATGTGCAACTACAGCACTTTTTAAAAATAGGATGAGACAGAAGTAAAACTTTTTGAAGCGCAATCTTCTTATGGAATAAAAGGGGAGGCAAGTATTTTGAGATGAATTGCTCTTAGTCATACTCTTCCCTCTCTACAAATGTATAGTGTATGTGGACTTTTACATTCAAAAGGTAACTTGATTACTTACAGTCCCCTTAATGTAAATGTGTCTTTATAGAAAATGTCACCACAATGCTTTTGAAGAACAATATAGTTGTTGGAGGTTTTTAATTAAGTTTCTTGTATTATAAGATTTTTTTTTTGTATGAGATTCATGATTAACTGCTACATGAATCGTACTTTGTTGTACTTCTTTAGATATTTTTTTCTAAAATTACCCATGGGAAATGACACACTGACAGGTATACTGTTTTTCCCATATGTATATGTGTGTGTGTGTGTGTGTGTGTGTGTGTGTGTGTGTGTGTGTGTGTGTGTGCGCGCGCACGCGTGTTTTAGGCGCAGCTTACTTATAACTGACTTAGGGCACCTGTGTGAAGGTGTGGGGTAGGCCTATATAACTGGCTCTTTACTCTGCCCTAGCTGTCTCTCTTGTTCCCTGGCACAAGACCCAGCTTTTCCATTTGTTTTTCTCATTTGACCCTTTTGTCTTTTCGTAAAGAGATTTTTTAACTGTCATGTCCCTCTTTTCGAGACGGTCACAACACAGCAGAGGTGTTGATTCAGCATGCCCAGCAGGGCTCCAGTTCTCCTGCTGTGTCTACCTTTCTGCCTCCATCACTTTCTGTAAGCTTTTTTAATCCAAGGACAGTTTGCTACTTTGCTTTCTTTTTCGACAACACACCGTGTACTTCTTTTTTATATTTAGACCTAAGAGGTAGCTCAGTACAGCTACTGTATTCTACCATTAAGCACAGAGCAGCTCTTCTAAGTGCCTTGCTCAAGGGCATTTAGACATTGGTTGCTGGGAAAGAGGGGAGCAATACTAGTTCTTTTTCACAGTCCTCTGTGCAGAGAAACCAATATATTGGACCTACTGCTGCTAACTGTTGCAGTACCACTGGATCAAATTCCGAGTAATGGTGGCTTTTCCAGCAAACAAAAGATGATGTACAGCTTACCTGGGGACAGGGAAGCCATCCCAGCACAGCACTCCTCTGCTGGATGATGCCAAAACAGCAGCAGAGCCAGGAGACTCAAATATTGCTCCCCCGTCTGTTTCATTGCTGCGCTGAAGGGAAGGTACTGCCACAGATTTGATTTACTACACTGGTTTCATTCTGAACAACACACATTTCTGTTACCCTCATATGATGAAAAAGTGTAATACCTGCAAAGTATGTCAATATCATATAGTAGTGAATAGAGTAGAAAAGAGTGAAACGCGCAGCACCAGATAAAGAAGTACTGCATTAGTACATACTAAATAAATGATGAGCTGAATTATTTTAGGAGAAATAATCCACATGTTCTGTGCCTATCATATAACTCAAAGTAAATTATCAAACTGAATGCTTTCACTAAATCCTTCAAGCCTGCATTGTTACACAGTGCCACAGAATGAAATGAATAATCAATGAAAAAACAATATACAACATCATGTAGTATAATGCTACAACATCTGGCTTTGTTTATTTTCCTAATTAATTGATGACTCTACTTGTGCAAAATATACACAGTATAAATTTCAGATGGTCCCATTACTATTGTTCATGGATGAAAATGAATCAGCATGTGTCTGCACTATAAATATTCACTTTAGTAATCTCAGTTTATACAATAACTCATACCCTACCCTTCAGCTGGCATTGTTCCCAACCCTGAGACGACCACACGATGGCGCTCTTGTCTTGTGTAGGATAAAAGATTATCATTCACAAAAAAGGGCCAGAAAACATATCGTACTGACATTGTATAAAATTCTTACGTGTAAGACTGCATATCATAATAATATTTATTTAATCTGATATTTAGACATGTTTTTTCTGATTAGTTTATGTTTGTTAGTATGATCTTGATATGCACCACCCACTTTACTACTAATACTTCACTTTTACACCTGCAAAGCGTCCAGAGAAACTACTCTGGTCCCTGGGTATTTGTGTTATTAGTGCTCTTTTTGCATCAAGATTTTCCCAGCTGACTTGGAGAGCTTGACATGTTTCATGGTTAATTCTAACAGTGAGGCACGATGCCTGTTTGTCCTCCCTGGCACCAGCAACATCGTTTACATATTCCACTAGATGGCACTGGTGTAGCACCACAGCTTTGGGGAACGCGCTCCTGTGCTGTTGCCATTGTGTAAGTCAAAGCTATTCCCTTAACTAAAGAACTGGCTAAAAAATGCAGCAGTGATTAATTACCAATTCAGTATTAGTACACATTATTGTCCAGTATTCAAAAAGAGGCATACAAACAGTGCTGTGCGACCAAACAGTGCACAAAAACAAAACGAATCAGGAGATTTAAGGCCATTTGGAAATGCATCCCACAAAGCTTCTCAGCACATAAATATGTATTACATCAGCAACTCAATTAGGCACAGTGAAATCTGGCCTTTGGGGTAGAAACCTGTGAACCTGCATAGATGTGCTTCAACCACTCCTCCATAGGCCTTTAGCCGGACAGCTTTTACTATTACCGATAATCATCCCAGCTGACTTGCATATGGAGGCTGTAATCTTATATACACTTTTGATCTGTGCGCACTACAGGATTAAGGTTGCTTGCATACATACACCTGGCCCATGCCATAAAAGCGGCTCAGGGTCTGCCGAATAGCTTCATTACAGTCAGCCGTGTGGAGCTGGCATATGCAAATATTCCAGAAATCCAAATGGAGAACTGCAGCTTCATTAAATTTGGCAATAAAATATTTGCAATACCTCATTGGCTTCTAATGGCCATAATGAGGAGTATGACTGAATCCAATCGGCGTGCGTTAGATTTAATTTGTTTGGCATTTCACAGATGGGAATGCATTTAGAACTGTGAGTAGACATGAGAAGTCATTACAAAACCAGGACATAGACGCAAGCGTGCCTTGTGGTGAATCTGTTTCACCACAGAACCACAAAGGCCTCCGCTCTTTCCAGTGGGGATGATTCCCAGAATGCTTTTATGGAATATGCAGAGGCCTGAGCCTCAGCAACATGCTGGAAATGCCAATGGTTGATTTTACCATATTGCGTTTCACCGTATTAGGTTACCGGAAATTAATTAATGCAATTCCATTCCTTGAAACTATCTGGAACTGGCTTTTGTCCAAGCCCCGATAAGATTGGCGAGTGGACTAAGTATGCCAACTAAAGAGATACCAGAGGAATAAACAATGAAGCTGCTTGTCAGATGAGAAAAGAGGTAAACGCAGATTGAAAAAGCCAGTGTAATGATTGTTTTCAGACTACAGAATTTGGATTACTTGATTATTCAGCACACTGCAAGTCAGAGGAAAGCAAATCAAATACAGTGTGAGCTTTGGTCTAAAAAGCAGCTGATAAGCCACAGCAAAAGGGACTGGGGAGTGATACTGTAGCTCTCTATACAGCAGTGTCCAGGTGTACCATAATTCAGAGAGCACGAATCGCATCTTCAGAAACCAGTGCCTCACGTCCTGAGTTGGATTGCAAACAGACTTATGTATGTTTTTTAATTCAATAAACAGCAAAGTGACACACATGGGTAAAAAGAATTGCCTCATTCAAGGGCTGTTGGGACTGCTTTTTATAGCGCAAGTGTAATATACCCCTCCATATGTCTGCCAACAAGCTACCAAATGTTTTATCTGTCTGTCTGTCTTCATTTGTCACATGTTCAAACAATGCGTCATGCTAGTGGCTGCAGCAGCCGGGATAATAAAAAATCAGTAGTAACAAGAAAGTGAATAATGAAGACTACAGTGTAGGAACACTGCACAGTACAGAGCAAATGATTATATCCTGTCAGGAGAATAAGACTCAATTTCATCACATCCTTTCCTTTTCAGAGTGCCACTGCAATCTATTCTATATACACAAACTAGCTAATCAATTACAACCCCCAGCTAATGTAAAGATGCTTTTCATACACAGCCCCCTCTCTGCGCATTGCTAAGATAAATTGGCTGTGACCCAAGCATGACCCTGGCTGATGTTCATGAGACCATTAAATTTCCTGCAAAGAGGGTGCAGCGGGGTTCTGTGTTTGTGGACATGCATTTGTATGTGTGTGTGTGCAGGAGTCTGTGAGTCTGTGCACGTGCGTGCGAGTCTAAGAGCAAAAGAGACAGAGAAAAAAATACAATGAGAAAAGGAGAGGGGGTACAGAAAAAGAAAAGGAAACAAAGAAAGAGCTATATACTAATACTATATACTAATCCAAAACACTAGTTAAAAGTTACCAGTTTATTATCTTATTTGCTTATAACAGACTTTACCTGAGCCATCCTTTTTTAACAAGTGTCAGAGTTTCGAAATGATGGGTAGAATACATCATTTTGGAATAAAACCCTTCATTTGTCAGTTAACCAAGCTGTTTCTTCCTTTCTTGTACTAAAATATGCATTTAGTTAGTCAAGTTACATTAACCTTTAGATGCACTGGTCACTGGAACCTGCATCACCCTTCCACTGAGTGCATCAAAAATGACCCTTATTAGAATCAATAGTTTTTGTTAATATATGCTATATTCATAATGTTCCACAAAATAATTCATTTTACACAAGAATAACTTAAGATTTGTAATATTTGTTTATCGTTTTTAAAACACTTTAAAAAAAAAAGAGTGAAAACATTTGCATTTTTGCATTTGACAAACTGTGTGATTCTGGCTGTGATCATCACACTCTGGTATGTTGCAGCTTAGGTTATTGTTTACTTTATGGTCACTTTCACTTGGACAGATCTGACATTTTTTTTCACTTGACTCTATTTGCTCCTCTCCTGCGGCTGGGTTGTGGCATTTGCCACCCCACACCTTCCTATTGCTTTGGTGAACTGGGTTGATAGTTACGGGCAAACTTCCAATAAACTCGTCTCACATGCTTCCTAGTTAGCTCCTTGAGGTGGTGGTTTGATAGATTAGTGGTTAGTCTGGGTCATCGTAAACTGACATGAATGATTCTAACTATGACCCCAGTACTGATTCCTCATGCAGCATTTCTAACACCATTTTAGCTCTATATCTATCAGCCATGTCAATAGTACATATAAAGAGATACAAAATCAAAACAATATTTCAAATAGCACATCAATATATATATTTTTAAAATTATGAACAGTATGGCCTCTATCAATAAATTGGTACACATAGCATCGAATTACAAAACTAATATGTTATATAGTATCTCTCTAAAATATGTTACTTAGCTACTAGGCTAAGTAGGGAAGCTAAAAAAAAAAAAATTCTGAAATAAAAATATAAAAGAGGAGAAAAATCAGCTAAGGATCTAAGGGTTAAAAAGTATAACAAAAATAGTTATGTGGTGCTTGATACAAAAAGCAAATAAAATCAAAAACAAGAAAGATACACACACTTGACTGATGCTTTATTGCACTGCTTTTTTCAGCAACAGTTTGACAAGGAGCCTATTTTGGGAGCATTTGTTTTACTGATTACTTAAAATCTAATTTGAGAGGAATCACTAATGCTAGGAAATAATTTAAAACAGTCACCACAGTTGAGTGAAGTTCTAGTTCAAGTCAGAGTGGTTTCATTTATCTATTACTTTATGCTAAACAGTGACTATACATACAATATGATTATATTGTAATACTGAAATTAAAGTATTAACACATACTGGGTTTTCAAAAGGTTAAGAAGGACAGTGAGTAAAACTTATAAAACATGCATCCAGTAACAAAGATGTCAATTACAGTTTATAGGTTGTGATGCTTCGAGAGATACGTTTAAAACTATTCAGCTGGTAGCATGCAATATAAAGCTACAGGTAACGTTATCTTAAAGCGAAGAGGAAGAATGGTAGAATCTGTTTCCTGGTTATCTGTTCAAAGATCTAGAGGAGTTTATATCTGAGCTTCAGTGAGAGAAAACAGTGGGATTTGTTTTTAAGCAAATGCTGAGCCCACATGTTAAAGATGAAGGACTTACGTTTGCCATCATGTGAAGATTCAATTAAGAATTTAAATAAATTTAAGATATTTTTCATGCAATATGTTCCAATCTTAATATCTGATTTCTGCTCTGTCACAAGCAGCTGTGGGATCTGTATTGAGGCAGAGAGCAAATTAAAGAATTTGACAGTAATGTAAGGTCACCAGACAGAAAATCATCTACATCCATGTGGTTGATTTCTGGAAAAATGATTTGAATTTCCCGAAAAATGGTCCCAATTTGCCATTTCAAATCAGCGAATCAATCAATCTCCCAAAGGTAATCCATTTATGTATTATATCTGCAAACAGAAAAATGGGGTGGGCTCTAGTACATTGCAAATAAATGTTGCTAACAATTTAAGTTCACATACAGCACCCATCAACAGCAAATCACACCCTAACACTGCAGTATATCTCACCAATTACTGTAATGCCACTGGCACTGCAGAGATCAACTGTGCGATTGTTAGCTTATATTAGCTAACAGACATTGAGTGGAGGGTGCCACGGGGGTAATGGGAATCTTTACACATGTTGCAAGAAAAATGAAGACAATTATTTTCATTGCAGCGCATCTAAGTATGTGCAGTCTGCTGTGTAGTGTGTGCCCCTGATCCCTCTAATGGATTACCACAGTGTCCATGGATTCAAGGGTCAGCTCTTGTAGCTCTGGGGTATGACCTCAGTGTACTGTACTTATCCCGCAGTTTTAAAACACTTCTATACTGCTGTGCTTGCTCTCACAGAAACATGTGGACCTAGTAAGAGGACCCACCACAGAAGTTTGTCACGTTAACATAATCCAGAATGATGCCTGGTTAATTTGTTTCCCTATTCTAATAACCTTGCATATAAATAGTTACCACCAGCACGCGTGTTTCATGCATTTCACCTCTTGAGCCTCAAAGGAAATTAGCATTTGAATTTGTAATCATGTCCCTTTTAAGTTGCATCACATGCAGAGACTGAAATGAGGCGACAATTAACCTGCACAGCTAAGTGGACAAGAGGATCTGACAAAAATAGCTCAGAGGAAAATGAAGTCAAGTTACATATTTCATGTGCTGTTCTAATCACATTGGCTGTGGGTAAAGACTTCATCATCCAATCTCAGCAACATGGGTTGTAATATGATATAAGTTCAATACACTGCCGTAATGTACCTCTTTCAATACAATGTAACATACCTTATACTTGACAATTGGCATCTCTCTCTCTCTCTCTCTCTCCCTCTCTCTCTCTCTCTCTATATATATATATATATATATATATATGTGTGTGTGTGTGTGTGTGTGTGTGTGTGTGTGTGTGTGTGTGTGTGTGTGTGTGTGTGTGTGTGTGTGTGAAATACATATATCTGTGAAATAACTGTTTATACAAATTCTTCCTTCTGTGTATCTGTGTATGAAAGTAAATAGCACTGTTTGTGTCATGGAGACTGAACCTGCAATAAAAAGCAGGTCACATATAGCTGTTGTCAGGAAAAAATCTTCATCCTCAGATGTGTGAATTTACCAAGAACCAAGCAGAACAAGTTTATTTTAGCTGGACGACATTACATTTTTGCCACTATCCAAAGTGTTTTCAGACGACTGTATGAGCACAGGGTTTTGAAAAATTGTCTCAACCCCCAGAGGAGCGTGTAATCCTTCAACTTATTTGAAAGCATGAAAATCACCAAAATAGGATGTATGCTTTAATGTCCTTTGCTTTACACATAAGATAATGTAGGGAAAGAGGCACTCTACTCCAGCAGAAAAGACAAAGATAATTGACTACATAAGGTATTCTGAACCTGCTTAATGTACAATAGATAAGAGTCAGATGTTGCTATTTTATTGTTCACATTCAATATTTCTCACCACAAATTATGTGTATCCCGGGGCCTAACAAACATGCTTAGTACATTTCTTTCCTCGTCAAACATTTGCAAGGCTGACGTTTTCAAAGATTCTCAAACCTGCTTTTTTTTTCACATCCACTAGCAGACTTCCTCCTCCTGGACTAATTCTGGTGCATTGCTACGTGGTCCATTACCACCATGGCTGTCAATCAGTGGAATGCTTTCAGACCAAAGGCTGTCATACAGCCACCCTTTATATGACAGACAAGGCCAATCGTCTGAGATAAATTCCACTTTCATTTACTGTCATATTGCTAGTTAACCTGCCAAGCAACTGATGACCTGTTTCCAGCTGAGGTATGATGTTTTCTTCTGCCTCTTGTGTCACCTGTTTGTCTTCTTCCTCTTCTTCTTCTTCATGTTTTATGGCTTGTGTTACATATGCTGAATGGGGAAAATGTTGACTTAGGCCCCAATTATTTTTAATAACTGCAAGCAGCAAAAGAACAGTCTGAGACAGATACTAGCTGTGTATCTGTGTGCTATCGTGACTGTTCTACGTTCAGACTGGGATAAATTGCTCCTAAGCATGTATATAAACAATAATATATGAAAATAACCATATACTGCCTATGAACTGTCTTCCCATTAGAAACAGCCCAAAATGGTTAAAAGCACAACACAACCATAAATATCATAAAGGGAATTAACTAATAATACCAAAGATGAAATGAGCAGCCCAGGCACTTGCAAAATACTGCTTATGTCAGTATCAGTATAACATCCATCCTTATGTTACACAGCAGCAACAATTTAATAATAATGTTACTACAAGTACACATTGCAGTAAAGTAGTAAAGCTATCATGCCAGATGTGCCCAAAAGATTACCTATGGAAGCTAGCTTTGGTGAGCTGCCTTAACTTAAATAACCTTGTGAACGGAAAAATGACAGGGATCCAAAGTGAGACCAGAACTTCTGCGTTCTGCTCAAGAAGTAAGAAAACCTTGTTCAAATTCCCACTGAAATTTATAACTATGCTAATAATCGAAAATCCAGCCCTGGATCAGAGCCTTTCTCAACAGTATGTTGTGTGGTTTCCTTCCTATGTTTAGATAAGGGTGGTAGTTTTTTGAAAAACAATCTAAAATTGCTGTTTATTTAATATTTATGTTTCTAGCTGCCTTTAATGAACACAGTTTCCCATACACCCTAGACGTTGGTGGGCTACACAGAAGAGACGAGTCCATGAACAAGTCAAGGGGTTGTTGTTTTTCTCAGACATGTCTATTAATAGCAGGACAGAGAGGACTAAAACCTTAGAAGTTTTTAGACTGTAGAAATTACAACTAGAAAGTTGAATAAAGTACTTTAGAAGAGCTGCAATGCTTGTAGTTTTTTGATTAGAAACTTAACGTAAGTACTGTATATATGGTGCTTGTGCACTTCTCTACCTGGGTTTACTTGCTTCTACACAAAGATTACAGCTATAGTCACTTGTTGTGGAGCTGCTTTAAGTGAGAGCAGGTGAGTTTTTCACTGTCTTATAAGTGACACGAAGCATTTATGTAATAATGACCAAGAAATAATAGTGGGGGCGCTAATAATAATATTAGAATCTAAGACAATAATAATTCAAATAATGCTAATTGGATAAATGCCCAGGGTGCACCTGCACACATTTGCAATTTCACCCTATGTAATCAGCAGGAATGTCATCTTGCACATACTAGTAGAGCAAGCCATAAAAACAAAATGGGGACCAGCTCATCAAAACGTTGCTCCATAACACCATGAATGACCTCTGCTGTTGTTATATTTATAAACACCCAACTGAACCATTCAAATCTGCAAAGCATTTGTGATTTGTGAAAACTACAACTGTGACACACTGAAGTATTTTCAGTGCATGCAGTTATTTTCAACCTCGCTCCACATTAAAAACAGACTAGGTTCATATGAGGAGTCTGTCATGTTGTACAAAGTAAAGCATCACGAAAAGTGAGTGGCTCAGAGGGACAGAAAGTCGGGGTTATTATTAATAAGTGGAGGAGAAAGAACATTCTGCTGGCAAGCTGGCTCATGAGCCAGCAAATTGAGCTTGCAAATACTAAAGCACCACAGAGATAGGCCATTAAGATACCCAGAATGGAACTAAGAAACGCAGTTCTCACAAAAAGGTTCCTGTGTGATTCTGAAAATAGGTTTTCTCCGTTTGCAAAACAGCAGAACCCTCTTGCTGCTATACAGACGCATTTAGATAGGTTCTCCACACAGGTACTGGCTCTCTGCAGAACTATTATGATGTTAAGCAATCTTTAGAAAATGTGCAGAATGAAGCTTCAAACCAAGATCTTCAGCTGCTAACTCCCTCCAAAAGCAAACGCTTAAACCACTTCACTTCCAATCTGTGAGATTTATTTTTGACTGTTGGAGTACAGAACTATTAAACTGCCAGTTGCTGTGTGGATGCACTAATGGTTTTGCAAACATCAGCAAAGGACCATTGAGAGGTTGAAGGGGCCCTTCAAATGGTGAAATTTCTACAGCTAAATTGGTTGCGAGTAGAAGCCAGAGCTTGTCAACTACTGCTTAAAATAGTACACAGAATCATTGATGGTAGAGCCCCCAAATACCATCGAAATTATACTGTGAGGGTGAATGAAATATGGCTTTCACAGTGAAAGCATCACTACCTTTTTAGATCTATGATAGATAAGGTTTCACTCTTCACACAATCGTTAAGGGCTTTACAGAAAGGTTATTACTGGAAAGTACCATCTTGTCAAAGATTGCTTATATTACCAATCTGTCTGCTCGTCTAGGACATGCTGTACTTTTTTAAAAAGTGTTTAAAAGAGCATTCGGGAGGACGAGTATGACTAACTTTTTCTTCACATGCGTAAATGGTATTTGCTTTGAAATGGGCCAAAGAGAGAAAGAACCATCATTTAGCCCACAAAAACCCTCTGGAGATCCAGTCCCCCCCCCCCCCATCCCTAGACAACCCATCAGTGAACTGGTGCACTGACCCAATGACCAGGAGGTCACTGACCTGAGTGGTCACCTCTGATTTCCTGAGCCAAATAACCGTGACTGTATTGCATTTGTGATTGCATTTTCTGTCTACACACCTGAAGCATTTTTGGTTTTTCATTACCATGAAAATAATGGAAACATGGAGGCTGAATGTTTAAACATAAACAGGAAGAACAGAGTGGTACTGTGGGGCAAAGGGTAAGTCTATATAATTCTGATTATGAAAAACAACAATCGTAAAAAACGAAAAAGCTATAGTCATTTACAGTGTAACAGAATGGAAAATGTGTGTGCACTTGTGCATCTATGCATTGTATGTATGTGTTCGTTAATATAAGCCAGGGCACAGTTTTACCTTTGATAAACCAGAGCATTATCACCTCTTTTAATGACCCCTCAGACATAATGAAAAAACCAAACAAATAAACAAACAGAAAACCCACACAAAAACCATGCATGAAACAAAACAAGCTGTTGAGATTCACCAGTTTTACTTCATTAACACAGTAAAACTACTAAAGTATGGTGCAATTAGGGTTACAACAGAGATAAGAATGTGAAAAAAGCAATTTCCGAAAGCAAGATCTGACTAATCAACAACTCTCTTTTCCAGCCCATCTGATATACAAATTGTGCCTAATGAACCTTGCAAAATCAATTACCTAGGTAATACTTTGCATGCAAGGGAAACCAAACGGTGAATGCATGATGCATACGTAAACAGACATTACTCACTGCAGATTATTTTTGCTCCATTTACATTGCATTAGCACTAGAAACAGTAAACTGACTGGTGCATATTCCTCAATCATGTTCATTGCATTAAAATGAAACAAGGCCAGAGTTATAAACCATACCCACCTAACGACTAGTGAGAACATTCATTACACCAAACACTGTAACTTGATAAATGTTATAACATGGAGTGGACAAGCAAATAACAACAACTGTGTATCTTGGAAAAACTAAGGGCACCAAAAAAAACAGCATAAAGTATTTAGGGGACTCCTGAATGATGGATGATGGTACTCCCTTCTGCTGACACGGTTCTTTTTTACGTGGCTGTTTAGCACCGACACTTTGGCATGAAATACTGTATCATACATGCTGAAGATTACATTCTTAATGTTTGACTATAATGTAGTTTATGTTCAGGGGATATAAAGAGAGAGCCTGTTCTTTGTGGTGCCTTGGGACTTGGCATATACTAGCCTACGCATATACTATGTTGACATTATCGGGCTCCCTATAGGAAGCCACTTCCAGAATTAGTAGGCTTTTGTAAAATGTACTGAGGTATAAGCCTTATAATGAAAAGAGGCACGGCACATACACTGGATGTAATTCATACTTCAGTGCTTGATCTGTTTCATCAAAAATGAAGTGGTATGTGATCAACAATATATCATGCTTGGTAAAAAGTTGTTGAACTGTACATCGAACTTGAAAAAAAGCTGATTCACAGCTCTTCTGCAAAGTTACATAGTGGAGAATTTTCAGTTTCCAAGCAGTGAGGCACAAATCTAAATCTGGCGTCATGAATTATTAAAGCCCACTTTATGGAGCTTTCTTCAGAGGAGAATATCCAGCACAGTATAGTACAAGCTTGAGATCAAACAGAGCAGAGAAAAAGAGCCAAATGTAATGCCAAAAGTATTTCCACCAAAAGTGTTCAGCGTTGTTCTGCACGTGAACAAAATGGTAACTTGAGTCAGATGAAATATGAGAAAAAGCTCCATGATTCTGAGTAAAAACAGAGACAAAGAGGAACTGGTCTCTATTCAGACGGTCAGTGCTGCTCTCTTCCATGGCTACCATCATTTCAATGCATACAAAGAGGAAATGAGAAAACTTGGCATACCTTACTAGATGACAAGATGATGACAAGAGAGAAGATTTACCTCTACTGGATATCACTAGACAATACATAGCTTTGGGTTTGGAGGTGAATGTCAATTGTGGATGAATCACTCCTCTCAGTGTCATCCAACTCTGCATGCCTTTGTGAAATTGCTTTTTGAGTCTGAGCTGCATTTACTAAACATTTTATCTTATCCCTTAAAGTGTTTCTAAATGGCATTTCAGTTGAGTTCCTGCAGGGAAGCTATATACAAAAGTCTTTTATGGGCTTTTCATCCATTTGATATGGACTGTGGAGTGTTGGGGTTGCACACTTGTTTCAAAGCACACACAACATCAAAAGGCGTCTTTATTTCCTCACAGCATTATGCTAGTTGTGTGGATTTAGGACATGGAACACAGCCTAAAACTAAAAAAGAAATGTACCGGATGGATGAAATGGAAAATATATGTTTATCAGTCATTTGGACCACATTTGTGAATATTCAGCACTGTCTCTTACTTTCATCCCATAAAATCTACTTTGTTTAGTTTTAGTGCACTGATTAGTTAGGCCTTTGTGGCCTACCATATATACATACAACATCATCAAGTACGAATATGAAAAGCTTAAAAGATGGTGCTCCTTGGAGTGTTTCTTTAAACGGAAGTAAAGGTAAATTGTGATTTATAGTTCTTAATGTAATGCTGCTAGAACATAAAAGTCATTTTCACATAAAAACAAGCTTTGTGAGAGCCAAGAAAAACCAATTTGTTAGCCAAGTGTATATGGATTACTCCTCCCTCACTTATATGATATGTCTGGAAATATTTTAAATTTCGTCATTACAATGAATGTGACAAGTGTACTTATATTCCTCTCTTCAAGCTAATCAAACTAGCACAACACAGTAACTACGAAGCTGTGTTGTCAAGCATGCTTAGTGCTTGAAAACACAGTTGTGGAGCTGTTTCAGAATACTGGACCACTTCCTTGTTGGTCATAATGAATCAATATATCAGTCAATGTAACATCAAAGCTTTTGAAATTTGATTAACAGACTCTTGGATGACTGTGGGGCTCTATGGCACAGAGGCAAAAGCTACTGAATATCAGGCTATGGCTATGTACTGTACTTGCTAGCTGGATGAATTCAAGGGGTTTGGTCTCTTTGGGTGAACTGTTGAAAATAAAATAAAAAATCCTGGAATGAAATAAAAATAATTGTCTTGCCCTTTAAAAGTATCCCGCATGTAACTGTTCAACAAACATTTTTGTAACAAATTTACTGACTTTCACCATTCATCTCAAGAGCATCAGGAACTCAGTAACTAGAAAATACAAAACCTTTCACAATAAAATGTGCGGTCATGTACTATATCGTAATGTGAAACAACACAAATGAAAAAAAGAAAACATATTTAGATTTAATTACAGACAATACGTAAAGATGTATTTATCAATCTCCACCGGCAAACCACTCTGAAAATGATGATTTTTTTCTCCTAAAGCACAGAAGTAAGTCTGATGAATTGCTCCACAGGGTGGTCAGGAGTTAAAGCTGCAGCCCCTTAAACCTGCATTAAGGGATTTTTTTTTTACATAAGACTGACATAACGTATTCTCACCTTTTAAGTTAATATGGTGAACTTGTTAGCAATAGCTGCTTATGTAGAGTACACATTCAGTATTACTGGGGCAACATTAGCATTCATTTGGAATTGTGTTTCTATCCCATTGATATTTAAGTCCAATATTCATATTAATTCCTTTTAGCTTTGATTTGTTCTCCACCAGCTGCTGTAGGAAATATCTGGCTCTTTAACAGTCTACTCCCAAGTATTTCTTGATGAACAAACTTCCAAAAGGGAATACTTAACAACACTTTACCAACACCTTTTAAAAACAAAATGAAAATCTTCCAAAATAACATCAAACCGAGACCAATTCCAAGTCACTCAGTAGTCATTCTACACTGCAACACAGAACTTGCAAAATCAGTGTCATTTAAGGTGCTAATTAAACACTTTTTTAAAAACAGACTGGGACTTTTTTAATTATAGGCCTAGTATTCTAATTGTACCTCTAACCACTTAAACTCTCTCTCTCTCGCCAAATTACCTCATTATTCCTCGCAGTGAGTTAAAGTTTTGAAAAGTGTACATTGTGCTACCCACAATGTGCAGTACTTTATTTATTTTACCCCAGCCTTTCCTCCTTTCTCTCTAAATGTACCAGTAGTCATGGGCACTGTTTTTGTCATTTAAGGGTAACAACCTCCCACTATGTAGCATATAAACAGTTAATAAATGTTTTTATAACCAACTATACAGTAATTGTTAACACATTTTTAGGACATTGTTTAATGTATTTGTCAATTATTACTCATCATTAGCGCATAATAACAATCCATGGTTTGCAGTATATACAGTTCTAATAATATATTTACTATATCATACAAGAACAACCCCTATGGTTTGGTATAAACCTTTTATTAATGGTTTATACATGTGTATTAATTATTCACAGTGGGACTTATGAGGACAAACAATGATATATGATTATAATTGTGTTCAATTATCTTATCAAACATTCACTAACTGTTTATAACTGTGTTATAAAGCTTTTATTAACTCTACTCTACTTAACTCTACTTATAAATAATAATACTAATTAGGGGGGCTTAAAATAATATGTTACTCATGTAACTTCCTACTTGGATGAAGAAAATTGAGTCAAGGAAAAACACCAGGTTGAAATTTTTTTTATTAAACAAGTATATTACAATATGGCCTTATTACTTAATATATTATCAGTGTTGTAGTGAGAGCCCACTGGCCTCCCCGAAGGTTTTATTTACTGTAATCCAATCTAACCCACTTTTGTAAGTAAACATTATGCAAGAATTTAAATTATCATTCAAAATGTGTCGAGTCAAATGGAAAAAGTGCACCTTGCACTGTAATGCAGTCAGTAATACAGTAAGTGTGTAGTACATCTTACTACCTAAGATATGTATATTGCTGTCTGTGTTTTAAACCAAAAGTACCTACAAACCAAAAACTAAAAAAATACCTGAAATGAAACCATGAAATATGAAAAAAGAAAAACCCCACTTCCACTTACTCAAAAGTTTTCACGCTTGGCTGAGTTGGAGCAGATAGCACAAAAGATGATAGGAACAGGTTTTTCTGACAAACCTTCTTCCTTTTGTTTGATTTCTGATGTCCCCAGATAATCCACATATCCCACTGTTAACAGTTTTCATAAGAACAATTTCTTTAGTAGAAATCGTTTCCTATGAAAACAATTTTTGGTAATGTCTGTGGATTATCCTGAGTAACCTGGAAATTTGTTTTGGAAAGCGGCATTAATGTTGAATCTTTTAAATGTAATTTGTTAATGCCATGAGTGGAAATTAAATCCTTTTTACCTCCATAGGGGTGGAGGCAGAAATGTCAGAGACAGATACTGTGCCCTTTTTGGAAAATGTGCCGCAGTACCAACTCATACACTAATCAACCACACCATTAAAACCAGTAACTGGTTTTAATGGTGTGGTTGATCGGTTCAACATTCAACAAAGTGTATTTATTGCACTGCTCTAAATATGACAGAATATATGATGTTATTAAGCTCCCTTTATGTTTCTCTGCAGTTGAAACTTGGCAGAATATAAGTGAGTGGCAATCTCTGCAACTCTTTAACTTGTAATAAGAATAAGCATCAGAGAACAGATAAACTCAGCTCCCAGAGTTTATAGCTTTCTACGGGGAGAAAATGATTTTCCAATGTTTATAACATTTAAAACCACTATAAATTAGAAAAAGACAGAAAAGCTGATATAATTTTGCTTCAGTGGAATCTCTCTACTTGACTGAATGTGTCTATAAAATTCTCAGAGAAAAGTAGGTTGCTAAAATGCACTTAATTTGGCGTGATAGATTGAGTCCATGCCTCAGTGACTGTAATTGAATCTGTGACCTATTTCTTCAGAAGTAAATTGTCTCTTGGGTTATTTGTCACCGTACATTTTAATGGAATTCAATAGACTGACACTGAATTTATACATTTTTATCCAATTATTAGCATTCGCCTTCTAATCTGAAGGTTGTTTTAAATTTAGTCCTAAAAAACAGTAATATCTCAGCCTTAAACAAAATAGGTGCATGCTTGTCATGATGCAGATTTGTCTTTAGAATTCAGTGTATTTATCACAGGTCTTATTTCAAAGAGTACAATGGAAATCAGCACCAACACAGCACTGAATGACAGAACACTGTGGTTGGCTGGACTGCTATTTGTCTTGTGCTATTCCTCGCTCTAAATCCCACGAGTGATCAGCTGCTAACACAGAAATCGCAGCACAAGCCAACCACGTCCAGTTGTTCAGGGACTAAATGTCTCTATTACAGAGATTAGAGTTGCTTCGTCTAGTCTGCTATAAATAATGTATAACTCAGTTTACGTAACAAACATTGTTAAAATATTCTGACATACTGTAAAGCGAAGGGATTGCTGAAAACAGATCAAATGAAAAAAAAAAAATCAATATTACTGTCTTGGAAATCTTTAGTCCACCTGTCAGTCAGATAACAATAGAAATAGAAAAAGTATGTAAAAGTTGGTGTTACTCAGAGCTGCATTTAGTAGTCTAACTATCACTGCTACTACTTACTATCCTCATTAATATGTCACATTTGACTAATTTCATAATATTAAACACCTAGAAAGCATTCCTGGCAACCAAAATGATCAAATAGACAGCACCTTTGCTTCATTTTTCTGTGCTCATGTTTTCCTTCTCTGTGCATACCATCATCTCATTTGTAGGCTGATTTTCCCCAGAATAAAAAATGAAATAGGCCATGATGGTGGAACTTGACACCGCATGTGTTGTAGGAGGCTACTGTCCTCCCAGACATCATGCTTTGACCTGATACTGTACTGTAAGGGCTGCTACGCTTGATGGAAGATACTAACAGGGGGGGACAGATCTTGTCAAACATCAAAAAAAACAAAACAGAGAGAAACGTCTTGTTCTTCAGGAATGCCTTGGGCCACAGAGGGTATTCCTTTGCAGCTTCTGCAGGACCAAAACCGGACAATTTAAGTCAATGTCATCTGCAAAGCAGGTTTGACAGGAAGTCAAACCAACTGAATTTCATATTCATTTAGGTATATTATGACCAAGCTATAGGTGCGTCACTCAACAAGACCATGTGTTCAGACAGAACATGAAGCATGTTGAAACACACAAATCCCAGGCTTCATGACTCGGCTTCATAAACGTACAGAAGAGCAGAAAAAGGAAAGAGACTGGTGGGGAAGGACAAGAAGAGTTTCTGGTGAGTTATGTACCGTTGGAACATTGCCTGTTTGGAGAGTATAAGCTCAATGTAGCCATCAATGACACCATCATTCACACAAATGATGCTACAGCCAGGCTTGCATCTCTGAGTGGCTGTCGGCTAAACACTAACATGCTCACAATGACAATTCTCTAAAGCACTAAACACAAAGTACAGCTGAGACTGAGAGGATAGTCATTAGTTTTGTAGGTAATTGGTCATAAACCAAATATGCCAAATTAACATTTTGCCCAGATGAAAAGTCAGTACTAGATGGAAAGTCAGAGGACCAAAGTTATTACAATTCATTGTGAGGAAGAACTGAATGTCTGAACCGAATTTAATGGCAATCGATTCCAAAAGTGGTCAAGACATTTCGATCAAAACCACAAATGTCAAACTCACGGTTGCATGAGAAGAAACGTCAGGGGGTCACCAAAGTCATTATGTTTCATCATCTGGGTACCATGAATGTCTATACAAAATTTCAAGGCAATCCCTCCCCTCTATTTGGACCAAAGTTGTGGAACAGCTGACCCACAGACCCACCAATGCTAGCATAGCTAAAAATCACCTGATGACGAGCTCCATGCATTCATCACGCACATTACCCACAACAGTCACTGCATCTTCTCAGCAGAAGAACAACAAGAAATGTCGTAACACAGTCCTGGTTCCAAAAACAGCTACACCCTCACTGCCTAGTTCTGCTGACATCAAACATCTCCACTAATTTGCCTCCTGACACACACTGCATTCAATGCTCCCGTACGTTTGCTCCTAATTCCCTGCTGATATTCATGCAAACACAGACAATAATTATAAAAATCATCATCCAAACAGTTCTTTATATAATGCAATAAAGACTGCAGTAATGAACTTGTAGTCATAAAATTTAAATTTAAAATAACATGACTTAATGTAAGTGTGGCCTGCAGTGATAAAGTACTTCTGGTGGTAAAATGCAATTAGTGAGCATCAACCAGTGTGGCACAGCTGATGCCATCAGCTGTCATACTTACATTTATGTGTATTATAAAGTTCAAAACTAAAAAAAAGAAAGGCACTGATTATGGATTGTTTCAGTGTCTTCCGCTTGTTCAATTAAGTCAAAGGGAGAATGTTTTTCTTTATTGTCTCATAGTAAACCGCTGTTTATCATTAAAAGTTCAATTGGTTGACTCTCGGTGGAAATGTTATCCATAACACACTAATGAGTTCCTAGACGTTTTTGTTCTAATTAATGCTATTAATTCCTGTTAATTAATTGTTGCTGAGGCCCGCTCCTTCTGCTGTGTTGGAGAAAGTAAAATTGGGTCATTGTAAAAAAAAAACAAAAAAAAAAAAAACTTTGTAATACTGAAATATGGGTCTAGTTTCCCCCCCTAATTTGTTAAGCAAAATGCCTCAGCAGTCTGCTAAGTAGCAGATGAATGAATGGGCTAATGTTTGCGCTGGCATCTATTTTGCATGAGAAAATCAGTCTGTTAAATGTTTTATCATATTTATGGAAGAGCCAAATTTAAAGCAGGAATGCCAGTGGCAGGCAAATACAGTCAGGGTATTATATTGCTCAAATGTTAAAAAGCTAAGAAACAAGTAACATATGAATCCAACACCGCAGAGAGTAGTCATTGTGTTAAAAATATTTAACCACATACAAAGCAGCACAAATCTTATTAGCAGATTATCTTAAAAGATACTAATCTGAAATGCATCCTCTCAGAATCACATGAGCACTAGAGCTGGTAGCTGGGAACAATCGTTCTTTGCATTCTTTACGCCTCCAACCCGAGCAAGTCTTGTGAGACACCAAGACCAGCCTGACTGGAGGTTAGCATTGCATGGTGATGGTACTTACTGCCAAGTTCTTTCCATGTTATCTGATCATTTTGTGTGTTTTCGGCCAATGCTCAAATGCTAAGGGTTCAACTCAAACTGCGCGAGGGACCAGTGATAGCACTGGTCTTCACCAAATTGGAGTTGTTCATCCTGTATTCAGCCTTGGCCTTTCAGATGTGTACACTGAGGCTATGTGCAAATATTTGAGGCTGAAATGTGTAAAACTGCAAGTTAAAGCATTAACCCTCACTGGCTTGGATTTTTTTTTTTTTTTAAATGTATGCTTAGCATACTGCCTTGCCTTGTGGATCACACATTTTGTGTTCTGTTGCTGCTTGTGGCTAAAAACAGAACAGTGATCACAATCCCCTATGTATTGTAATGCCAACATTACAGTAGCCCTTTGGGCAGGAGCAGGACAGACTGATGGACAGACTGCCCGTTACCCGGTGTGAGATGGAAAGGATGTTACAGTAACTGTGTGATGTAGCTGTTTTGAAATGAAAAGCTGAAATCATTGATGCACTTTCACCCATATTTTCTTGGCACAGTCCTTGCACCAACCCCACTGCAAAATTCGGCACATAAATGACAGAGCGCACCTTGATTGCTTAGTTTTAGAGCAGCTCGTCAACCTTGGGGTTAGCGCAGTACTCCACATGGAATCTTGTAATGTGCAGGGGCAAGGGACATTTACCGCTGTCTGTTTGTTCTATTTCTAATCCAAGAATAAATTGAGTGGGCATAAAATATGCCATCATACAGTATGTGTTGGAGCACCCTCTATGCTCTTGAAAGATTACAAAAGTATGACACACTAAAATTCACATGGCAACTTGATACTGGTTTTGATACTTTTAAGACCTAACCACAGGG
This sequence comes from Xiphias gladius, assembly GCF_016859285.1. Lineage (NCBI taxonomy): Eukaryota > Metazoa > Chordata > Actinopteri > Istiophoriformes > Xiphiidae > Xiphias > Xiphias gladius. The sequence goes on from NC_053400.1 coordinate 9,980,529, forward strand.
TCACTGACAAGAAAACTGAGAAAATCGGAGAAAATCTGTTGCAGACAGTCATTAAATTGTCTTAAATACAATTCCAATTGCTCAGAGACCGATTAACAGTGTTGCACCATTCAAAGATACAGTATAATCAAAACTGCATTTCCCTGTTTGATATCTATATCTATCTGGTATTGTTTAACAAATGCCGGAGCTTTTAAGACTGCCACTGCTGCGGAATATTAACTACACTCCTCTGAGATGTTATTGAGCCAGTAGTCTGTCAGCCAGACAACAGAAGCCACCAGCCAAAATCAACATCATGTTTATATTGATGTTGTATTAAGATCTCTCTCCCTCTGTCTCTCCGTCTCTCTCTATCTCAATTTAGAGGACTGGTGATATTATTTATTTATGTGTTTAACAAACTATTTGGAATTTACAAAAGTGCAATTTCTATAAGAGAACAAATACCACTGATGCGTGCCGACAACTAAACTTAGCTTGTAAAGAGACTGTGAAAGAGTATAATTAACATCATCCGTGGCATTTTACAGTATGTGCTGCTAAATGTAACAAGCATATTTGCGAACTTGGGCCTTTTTTACTGGTGAAACAGTCAAAACAGCCAGGCCACTAATGTGAAAATAAACCTAGCAACAGGAAATGAAGTTCTCATTTATCATGCCTCACTACACATGCCCGTACACACTGATTCTGTGTGTGTGCATCATTCTGTAGTACAGTCCAAACCAGGATGCAAGACAATCTTTTTAGTCTCTGCTGAACACGAGAAAGGGATCCATAAAGGGTTTCTATACCTTTTTTCTCAGCTAGTGCCAGCTGTCACTAGCTAGTAACTGTAAACTGTAAATGGGATGGACAATAATTATTCATCCCCACTGATCACAGAATATGAATCAGACCCGCTTGGACGTTTGACCTTGCCTCAAGGCACCCCGATGTACACAGGGTGAAAACCTTTGATATAGATGAGAAAAAGACCTAAATACTGTACGTACATTGCATTATTGATCCATAGCTTTGTTCATCCGAGCACTGTAATTCAACATTACAGATACTGTTTGATGTATTTGGCATTTATTAGTAAGTATATTTCTCGTTTTATACAACAGCAAGAGAAAAGGGAATGCTAAAGTAGTATAGTATATACTACTTCAGTATACTGTGGGGTTTTGGTTTTATAAGAAACAATATGTTAAGGGTTGTAATCCATGCAACATAATGTGAATTATGATGGACATTTACTTTACGCATTACACATTTATCACCGGGAGGACATGCATTAATACCCCTCACACCGGGTTTGAAGAGCATGGTGATATAAATGCCAGCATTTATATTGATCTATGTCTACTTCAAGGCCTTTTCATGCCATTTCCCACACTGCATTTGAGGGAATCTTTTTGATTTGAAGTTCCTTTTAGACATCTTTAACACTGCTGAGTTAATCTGTCTGTAAAAGTGATGGCATTTTGTCTCAGATACAGTTCTATATTGACTCCTTCCTCAACTATGCCAAGGCTGGATAGACGATAGAGCTGGAATTGGTGTCTGGCACGCTGTTGTAGGGAGAAGCGACACTTTTGTTTCTCCCTCGCCGTAGTGGTGGCCCTGCTGGAGAGCAGTGGTAAGTGATTTAAAAATGACACCAAGGAAGGAGAAGGTTGTCAGTTCCCCCACACGCTGCCGCGGGCTGGATTTTAAAGAGTAACTTAACACCAAGCTGAAAAGCATATTTAGTGCTCGCCTTTGGTTGAGGGTTTTAAGTGTGTTGTGATGATTGTGGTCACACGTGTGCTATGCTGCAGGTATAACCACATCAAACAGTGATGTCAGGGTGATAACTTACTCTATAAAAGTAATTTAGCAGTTGAATAACTTGATTATCGGTGATCATCAGCGGCCACTGTCATCAGATGGATTCAGTAACCACACAGTTGTCCAAACAACAAAAAAATTTCTCACCAGTTTCATTATTCATTAGATATGACTTTAGAATTCTTCTATTTTACACAATCCATCAGTGCCCAAGCCACTCTGTGTATAAAGTGCACACAAAGGTTTGCCTCTTGTTTGATTCATATTTTGCTGTTATGCTGTTACTTTTTTAAATCAAGTGTTTTGCAGGATTTTCATTCCTTCAGTAGAAGCAATTAACAAAAGTTCAACATTTGGTACGACTTGGCTCATGATCTGATGGATGGAATTAGGTCCTGAATTGACAAATTGTCGCTGTGGCCATTATTACAAATGACTCAGGAGTCTTTTTCAAACATCACATTAAGATGTAAAATAGCTAGAACATTGACGGAATGAAGTGTTTGTGTGTCTGAAAGGTGGTACAGAGATTTAAGTGGAGATAAGATGAAATGAAGTTGAGAGAAATGGTGCTAACAGAGTAGACACAAAATAAACACTCTCCTGCACATGCAGAGAGAACAAACATTCAAGCTTAATATAATCTTCAACTTGATAACTCTACAAGGAAATGATTGCCCTCCTCTTCGTACACAGCTCAGAGCTGCAGCATTAAAATGTATTTATTAATTTCCTTCAAATGAGCAGATTGTCACTACCATTAGTATCAGGGAAGAACAAGGGTGCACACTGTTGCCTCAGTACGATCTGACCTCCCTCTGAAGCAGCAGCAAAGAAAGGAATCATAATATAACTGCTGTTTCTGACACAGAAATCCAGTCCACAAGGGCTCTAGATTGTGTCTCAGTAAGGTGACCTCTGTTTAACTGTGGCAGATCCTGAGAAAAAAAAACATCCACATCAAGATCTGCCACAGTACACAAAGACTACCTTTGTTCAACAAAGCATGTTGCATCAACCTGAGTAGTGTTTCTGAAAGCGTAAAAGTGAATAAAGCACCCGCACTATGGTACAATGCAAGCCTATTATTGAGCTCTATGCAGGAGGCAGCACAACAAGAGAGATTTGCACCACAAAACCTGCAGTTTCCCGTGGCTGTTCAGGCCCAAGATATTCATTTGTGTAAAAGCATCAGCGGGAAAAACGGGACTAATGGGCAGTCATGTAATGCTTTTCTCTCTGGTGAGCATATTGTGCGTGATTGCATGTTTCATAATCAAAAGAATGTAGGGGATCGTTTTCTGTCTGTAATCTCTCCACATTTGTTGCACTATCAGCAGGCAATTTAGGGTTACAGAGATCACAGTTTCCTCCACAACAACCTCTAAATATTCCAAGGTGACAGAATAGTCCCTGCTGGAGAAATTAGTAAAGACCTTTCATTTTTGAGCTGTCAGCCATCATTATTGTGAAATGGAGACTCCTCATACAACAGACTGTAAGGGATAAACAGGAACACAATGCGGGTAGATAGTCCGGTCATTTGATATTTATTGATCGGGGAGGACAATTCCCTGAGTAGCTGATTAAAATTCAGCGGTGATGATATAAATGGGTATAACGATTATGATGATGGCAGCTGCGGTGCAGACTAGTGAATGAGATTTAAAATAAAATTTGTGTTGGGAAAATTTGGTGATAAAATTTAAACTGGTCTTAATCTGATTAGTCAGTTAGAACATATGAAGTTATATTGGAAAGGTCTGCGGAAAAAAAACACACACAACTTTTACAGCACAGTGAGTTAATTTGCAGTCTGGGTGTGTTTTGCTGCTGTAAATAATACAAACTGTGAACATGAAAAATCATTTCATTTGCATAGGTTAATTAAAAACAGTGTCTGACTTCTCCTCTCTGTGTTGATCGGAATATTAATTAGAAACCACTAATAATGTACATGCAACTGATAATGTCGATGCCGATCTCATATGCCTTGGAGACGAATTATTTTTCTTTTATTGTAAACCTGGGTGTTGTTGATTGTATTTCAAATATCGTCGTTTGTGTTTTTTTAGTAGCTGCCACCAAGGGTACCAAAACTAGCTTCAGCTGCTAAACTAAAAAAAGTGTATTCCCATAAATATGTGGACATTTTTTCTCCCAGCTGATATCGCAGACTGCAGAGGCATTTTACAACAATAAACGTTGTTAAATGACAATTTTTATAACACCATCAATTTTCTCGATGGCTTCCTCTAGTAATTGAATGAATGATAATACCCCAAATTCTTTTTTCCTCTCGTTAATTTGAAGGTTTTCGAGATTAGATTGATAAACTAGATAGACACAGGTGCATCGAAAGTATCTGTGGTGAATTGTATCAAAAGCCGAATTATGGTGTCTCATTAGTGTGGACAGAGACATGTAACATGTGCTCAACATCATGTCTCAGTGAGTGAAGCTCTCGTCTTGTGCTACTTGCAAAATTGCCACAAAATGATGTTTTTGAAAAATTAGATACCGACAAATGATAAATTCACTAGGTGACACTTATACCATCACACTGGACTCCAATATACCACTGAAGCCGTTTGATGGTTGCTTACTCGAACAAAAGAAAGGGCATGCTTCAAAATCTCTGTCTATTGAGACATTTTATGCTTTATTTTTTATACTCATACTCAGGTACAGTCCCTGAGCTTGCTTAGAAATGAGGGCAGGAAAAAGCAGCAACGACTGAGGAGCCCTTGAGCAAGGCGTGTTGCACAGAAACTGCTCCAATGGGACTCCGATTCTGAGAGCGGGGAGAGCTGTGTGTAAACAAGGAACAAATCTTCAGGAAAAAACCTCCCTGCATAGATAAATCTGAGTATTGCATAGTTTTGGCCTGATTTTTGTTTGTATTGACATGTTAATGATTTTGTCTGCAGGTAAAGATCAAAGTAGAGAAACAGTAGACATGATCAATTACCACAGGCTAATGCATGGACAGTAAAAAGCCTCACTTCCATCTTAGCTGGCTGAGAGGCGACACATAATGTGTAAGTCTGGTCTTTGCTGCCAATTAATTGGAGTAGCAATTATGTATGTGCAGCTGTTTGGCCAGATGCCAGTGATCTCCACTCTGAGGTCATGTTGGAGAATGAAACTTGACAAACATCAGGAATGTAATCAAGAGTTTGTCTTGAACTGCATCAGGATCTGACATGCACCGGGGATTCAAAGATTCCAAAAATGCAGCCTTCAAAGTGATACTCAGTTAAAAGTACATAAGTAGTACTGGTAAAATATTCTTAAAGTATTAAAAGTAAAAGTACTTGTTATGTAGAAAAATGGCTCCTGTCATTGTTACATTATTATCTACATTTTATATTATTGGATTATAATAAACTGAATTTTCTGTTGCAACTGTTTGAGGTGGAGCTCATTTAAATTTATATGATGTTTGGCAGATTAATTTACTGTAAAGCAATGCATTGTAATGTATAAGCACACCATCAAATTTGTAAATTATGAATTCATCTGCCAAGCAACTTGCAAGAGCAGCTGTGAAATAAATGCAGTGAAGTAAAATGTACAATGATTCGCCCTGAGATGAAATGCAGTGGAAGTATGGAGAAGCATAAAATGGAAAACTTAAAGTACAAACATCAAAACTGTACTTATGTGCAGTAAGTAAATAAATGTCCTTAGGTGCATTCTGCCACTGGTTCGACTTCACCTCAATATATTTTTCGTGAAATTATTTAACATACGGTACACACAAAAGTTATAACTTTGAATAAATAGTGGCTTATGGAACAAAACCACACTGATGTTGGGAACAAGAAAAGGTTATTTCAAGTAACAAGTTTTGTTTTCACCGTAGTTTGACTTCAGTGGCTCTTTTTATTATTAATAATTGCATCTTGATAATATACAGCAATCAAATGGGCATTTGAAGCAACACTAGGTGTAGGTGAAAATCAAAAAGTGCATTAGGAAAAAAATAAAGTAAGGAAGATTTGGGTGAATAGAGTTTGAGTGGCAAGGATTTTACTAATGTACATAAGCAAACACTTGTGCATAACTTAAAATTTATAACGTATGTAGCGTTAAACGCACTCAGTATGTTTTAAGACCATTTGCATCAGTTTCAGTCTGTTAGTTATAGCTTCCCTGCTCATCTCCTTCGGTAAAAACTGCAATGGTCCAAAGCGAACAAACTGTGATGTGCTGCAGAGTAGATGGATTTTTCATTGCCCTGTATGGTAGAGGGCAAAGAGGTAACATTGCCTCCATTCTCTCCAGGGTCTCTCTTGTCTCGGCAGCCTCCAGTCAAAATGTATGATCATCATTCCTTCTCTCTTTATCACCACAATGTACCACGTCCTCACTGCCTGACAATTTCATATACGCTGAAAATTCATTACCTCATCACAATGCAGAAATTGATTTCGCATGCTGTGATTTCCCTTCGCTTCTGAGGCCTATTCTGATTTTTATTTTTGATGGCAGTGAGAATATGATGTGCTGAATTTTTGCACTGTTCAATTTCATTTGATGTTGTGGAGCCAAATTTGATGGTGCTCAAAGAACACAAGCAGCTGGTCCAATATGTGAGACTAAACAATGGAGCACAGAAATATTACACAGCCTACAAAGTGACTACAGATCTCTATTTCCACTTGAAAATGTTACAATAAATGTATGTCATGTCTTTTCAAAGTTATACAGGCACTAAAAGGCCTCTATTCTCTGTAAAGTCTCCATTCCATAAAATTTACATTCATTTGGGAGGAGCCAGAAGATTATGCGTTGCAATGATTAGCAATAGGAATTGAATTAATAAACGGTTGCCTTAATAAAGCGTTGTTGTCAAAGATGACAGGTTGAGGCGATGTATTTGATAGGTAGCGTTTGAAAATCCCATTGAAAGGCATCATTAATCTTCTCATCTGGATGCCATGGGACATGAAAAGAAAGAGTGGGAAATTACTTGTCATCCTCACAGCAGTGCCCTGGAACATTTTAGATGGGGGTGTAATTGTTTTGCTGATTAGTTCAGTGTGGGTACAGTATGTGTGTATTTATTTACATGTTCTGTTAACAAGGACAGTGTTTGTTGTGACCTACTTCCCCCTCCCTCTCCCCCCATTCCCAATTGAGGATGAAAAATCCCTTTGAGCTCTGGGAGCAGCCGCAGAACTGCCTCTGCTGGAGAAAGGAACATTATTGTAGTTTAAGTAGACAGTTCAAAGATACATTTTCACTAGTGAAATGAATTGGATTCTTTCCTTTATGAACAAACAAATGAGCGCGTACGAAGGTACTAAATCCCCCTTTAAGGATCCAGCTGTGAAAGTACACTAATGGTAATGTACAGTAGCTGGGATGAACAGAATTAGTGGATTCTTGTTAACAGAAGGCCATATATTTTGAGGTTGATATTTTTGCAATTATTTATTTGTCAGTAAAACACAACTAGCTACCACATAAAGTGGGCTATTATTGGACTACATGCTGGGCGTTGGAACTGCAAGAGATGAGCGATAACAAAATACACTAAACAACGGAAATAAAGTGATTCGGTGTAGACAGGAGTAGAGTCTATAGCCACACTAACAGCTCTGTGAGGCCGTAAATAGGCACAGCAGTGTGTTGAGCTAAATCTTAACATGCTCACACTGACAATGCTTGCAGGTAATGTTTAGGTTAGGGTGTTAACATGCTAACATTTGCAAATTAGCAAATGATTATTATAATTATTTGACGTGACCATGGCACTGGAGGAGAAGTCAGGGGATCACCAAAGTAACTGCAATTTAAACTGACAAATCATGTCGGGGACATGGATGTCTGTACTAAATTTAATGGCAGTCCATCCAAAATTGTTGAGATATTTTAGCCTAGAACAAAGTGGTGAACTGACCAGACCATCATGTTGATGCCGCTAGCCAAGCTGAAAAATTATACAGAATCATGAGGCCATTGGTAGAAAACTTGAAAACTTGACCTGAATTGATCACTTGGATGACGCACAACCAGCTGTAACCACAACATAAACATATTCTCACCTTATGAAGTTGATTTGGCAAACATTTTAGCAAACTAAGCTGTTTGGTGCTGAGCATTAAGTGTAATCAGAGCTTTTTTGTTGAACACAGCAGCCTGCGACACTGATGAGAACACTGGGCTTGAACCACAACTGTAAGAGTACAGGTCATAAAACCAAAACAGTATGCTGAAAGATGCTAAAACGCTCCGTAGAGCTGAGGGAAACTGCAGAGCCGGGTGATAATTATCTGTGCGTTAAACACTACTAGAAACCGCATTCACATTACATGTAGTCCTTCACCATTCTCGATTATATAGAAATACACTATATAGAGAGAGCGGGGTGATGTTGTGCTTGGCTTTGGTGCATTATATTTAGTTTAAATTTCCTCTCAAAACCTATAATTAATCTACCTGCCCTAGTTTTAAAGGTTAAAAAATAACTTCTGAATGAGCAGATGTTTGCATTTTGAGAGCAGCTGTCATGGCTGGGTGCTGGCAGCCTCATAACATGCATACTTGCTGTAATTGAGAGGTAGTTCTGCTTATCAAGTGAAAAAATACATCTGTCATAACAAACTGCTGCTGCAACCGGCAGGATTTATTGATAAGGGTTGTAGAACTTCCTGGCAACCTGGAAATAATTTGAACTTTGTCACGGGGCCCTGAACTGTACTGTGCTATCGGGCAGGCTAGCCATCCTTCATCACACCGAATCTGAAGTCTTCTGTCATGGCTGTGCTCAGGCTCCCAGTGCGACTGGACGAAAAAGGGGAGAGAAATTTGGTGGGAAAAAAATACTTGGAAAAGGAATACAGATGAATCAATGAATGTTTGATGTCTTTGTACTAAAATACATAAAAGACTTACTAAAATCTTCATTCAAATGTGGAATTTTACAAACAAATATGCAGTATTTACGAATATGTAATATCATCACACTCAATGATTGTTGGTATGAAACACTTGAATATTATTTGGGTTATTAGCTATATCTTCTAAAATGTTAACACTGTAATCTTAATATGTTGTGACACATTTATTCATTCATTCGCAAATTTATCATTACTTTAAAAAAAACTATTGCACTGTATACTTTGTAGCAGTAGGAATGAAACCTAGCTGTGTTTTTCTTGTGCGCCCTGGAGCGATGTGTGCTGTGAAGTGTTGGTCACAGATACACACACACACACACACACACACACACACACCCAACTTCATGATGCAACTAGATCTAGACAGAGAAAGCTGAACCTGATCATTCAAGTCTCCTGGGTATCTGCTGATGTTCCAAAAAGGCTCAAGTTCACAAGCAACAAAAACCCAAGGACGCAAGCCACCTGCTGCTGCTCAAACAAAACAACAGCCAAACACTGCAGGTCACACTGCTACTCCTCAGAAGAACTGTTGACCAGCCAACGCAACATTAGCATCGATCTAGACAAAGCCGGCCACACTTGCTATCAATAATTGATGGCGTGTCATAATAATCACAAGGTTTTTATTAAATGACTAGTTGGTCATTGTTCTTCGCAGGGGTAAACAGCTGTGTTGTAGGAGAAAGTCAAACTGTGGTTTAGTTTGAGCTATCTTTTTTTTGCTTGACTTCACTGATTTTGATAACTTTAATTTAACATAGAGGGAAAAAAAGCATAAATGCTGACATATGCAATATTTCTTGAATAAAAAACACATACTTTCCAAGAGATCATAATTAGGTAACAACAGCACATTCAGCAAATGTATTAAAAATGACACATTTTTGTCCATTTGTAAAACAAAACTGCAATCAAATAACTGGACAACCATTTGGTCGGATAATTTGAAATTCACTGCAAATTTCACTCCTAGTTGCAACAGCAGAGTTGGGTATTGCCGACCATACTCCGTATTAGATGTGCTCTCGGCTGCTGTCATAACAGAGCTTTACATAATGTGTGCTATTTCAGTCTGCACAGATGGGAAACATGATCCTAAATATCAATGCTCCATTCGCTGTACAGTCCTCAGCTGCTTAGAGCCCAGCTTAATGAAGGTGCACAGACTTAGAATCAGGTTGGCAAAGTCAGAAATCATCTATCACCAGGGCAGGAAAAGAAGAAATCTGACAACTGGTATGTGTGTGTGAATGAATAGGTGTCTTAAAAGAGTGTGTCTCTTCACACCAATAATAGCTCATAATTCCCTCTCATAGGTTGTGGCCAATTATCTGTTGCTGTTTTTCATCTGTTTTTAACTACAAAGATGAAGCCCCCCTCATTAATCCTGCCTACAAAGTCTTGATTGCATGACTAAAACTTCGTCCAAAAAAAAAAAAAAGTCGTCCATCAGTGGGCACAACACCAGATTGCTGAACAAATCGAGTTTGTGGGCAGCGAATCAGAGGTCGGACACCTGACTAACTACAACCTCGACAACAAATCAAAACTTAAAACTAGACAGCTGAGAGAACTCTGTCAAGATGGTCTGACCCGCATTAAATCTTTTAATCTCTTGCTTCATTTTATAATTCAAAAGCATCTCAGACTGGGCAGGTTGGTTAACAGGACTGTCAAAAAAACAAGTTTAATTATGTCACAGTTAAGGTCAGCAAGCCAGTGAAAATTCATTTCCTTTTTGCTGCCATTTGGTGTGCTAATGTTCAAACTTGTTAGCTTCAACCATGCACTATTAGATGGCTGCATTCAGGGCGGCTTTGTATGCACAATCGAGCTGTATCTTGCAGCACAAACATGAAACATGAAACACAAGCTGGCACCCTGTTGCGTGTATTAGAGCACATATATTTGTGGCTGGCACAGTCTCAGTTTTACATACAAGTGAATGAGAGAAGGAAGTTGCACCTGCCCCTTTGTTCTCTTCCCTGAGGGGGATCTTTGTGTTTGTCCCAAAGCCCTGCGGAGTACAGTGACAAATTTCACTCTTTAAACCACACAGCCAGTGACAATGACTGAGTTTATTCCACCTCCCATTCACTGTCAAACTCATATATATGTTAAATGAGTGGAATTAAGCAGCAGGCTGAGCTATCGAGAAGTTTTTTAACACAAGAATCTCCACTCCTGCTTTTCATTTTTTATGCCTTTTTTAATACAAACATGTGCTTATGCACTCACGCACACGCACACGCACACGCACACGCACACACAAACACAAACACACGCAAACACAAAAGAAATAAATTAGGCATTCTGCCAAGCCTATTACCATTTTTTACAACGCCAACTACTGATTTAAAGGGGCAAAACACTGAAAAAAAAATCAAATAAAAAGTGAATTGGATACAATATAACAGATATGGTGGACATGTTGTTAAAATGCAAACAGCATCTCCAACACCTCCCCTGAAAGAAAAAAACAAAACAAAAACAAAACACTCCCTCCCATCTCTTCAGCTGCTTCGGCCCCGTCCTGAGAGATTGGAGCTGCAGAATAAAGAAGGCATCTGTACTCTTCCAGGTCAGTCATGCCCTGTTTGGGAAGGTTGGAATTTGAGATCCAAGGATAAACATCAGCTCCCCAGAGAAGACGGTTACTCATGTTTGAATATTGCACGGGGAAAATGAATCTCTCTACAAGCAAAACAACCATGAAGAACACTTTCATAAGCTCTTTTGGGAAAGTTCATTCTTAACCTGCAGCTCTAAGCTACGCAGTAACTATGTTTGGCTCATCCTCAGCCAGTTGTTTAACACACCATAGTGGAGAAAATGAAGAGAAATGACAATGCAAATAAAAAACAAAACGTGTTTCATTTTTCAGTGAAAACTACTGTCTTTTACATGCCTTTTCTAACAGAAATCAAGTTAAACTTGAATAAGCAATTTCCCTGCAAATGTCTAAAATACAATTTTGATGTGTTGCATGCAGCATTTTCTAATCCTGCCCGTTTTTTATTCATTTTGTTTACCCATTTCTCTTTCCTGGCATAAGAATAATGTCTCCATTGGCAGAACCAAGAGTAAACAGCTGTGCCTTTGTATTATGAGTGGTTACAGGTAATCAACAATGCATCCACTTACCCAAGACTCTTCACAGAGGGGATTGTTTTCAGCTGCAGTCAGTGATTGAAAGCATTAGTAATGAATGGCAAACAGCTTAGATGGTTCACAGACTTCCACTGTGAACACGACCATGGCGTGATCATTGATAAAAAATATACCATTTCAGTATTTACTAATCTCTCACATATGAGTAGTGTGGTTTTGAACTTGCGCGCACACAGGGGGATGTTGTTTGTATCATAATTTGCAGGAGCACTATCTTTTGGGCCAGTATAGTCACAGGAAACACACACAGAATGAGAAATGTGTTCTTATTGAGCTCCAGGTGTGTGTTTGCTGTACCTGGAGAATAGAAACTGTTTTAGGCTCATGATAAGAGACAAGGCTGGAGACACTCAAGGTAGATCATGTAGGTAAAATCTAGTGAAGTTACAAAGGGCACATCTTGATTTTCCAGAATCTTTTATTTAACGGAGATCTCACCCCCCCCACCCCCAACACACAGTCACACCTGTTTTCAAAGCAAATGTTATCAGACCAGAGGCCATCCAACCAAATCAAACAGACAGAGCTCAGCTGTTGTGACTTGGTAACATTTCTTGTTCAAAATAGCTGCTTTCTTTTCAAGTAAATCACACACTGCAGGGCTCATGTTAAATTTCCTCACTGTGGCTTCAGGGCATCACATCTAAGCTTCACCTCCATAAAAATATGAAGTTGTGTACTTTTGGGGAGAACATTAATGCACAGGGAAAATAATCCTGCATTTTATATGGCACCAAATGTTTTTTCTGTGCAAAATGTTTGTGTCTTTACTGCTAATGAGAAATTTGGCATGGAGACAATGCTTTATTGTTACTGATAGCCTGATGAGATCCTGTATAGCGGTATGGCTCTGGATCCGTGGTCAACCAGAATGGCAGCAAGAAAAATGAGACTTTGTGCTCCTGGGACCCTTGAACGCCTTTTAAAACCTGTTTTATAGCTTCAAAAATGCAGCTCGTCAATGAGATAGTAAAAAATAGCAGATGAAGTTGTAGCAATATTGCTGTTCATCAGCTCTGAAGTTTTTTCTAAGGGTGCAGATGGTGCAGTTTGAAAAAAAAGGAATAAATTAATTGCTTGTAAACATGTGTCCTGATGCACTAAGAAATAAGCAATTTAAAACTTGTGAAACTCACTCTCAGCATTCATCTGTAACTGATGATTAAAATCTGTTAATCTGTCTCTGCAGTAGATAGGGGAAAGCAGGGCTTTTTTTTTTTTAAACCTTATTATGAAGATTTTCTGTGATTCTCTCATTCAATTACTGCATAGTGTAGCACACAGTTATGTATTAGTTTTAATTAAATGTTCACCAACAGTTCTGTGGTGTCCTAATTTCTGGAAATGTCTTATCATGACCTACATTCTCTGTGGACATTCAAATTCAAGGATCCTCATCCCTTTTTTTCTAAATTTTAATTTAGTTTACTGTAGTTGTTGTAGTCTTGTGCACTTACATGAATTGCCACATACGAAGTAGGGGGAAAAAAAAGCTCTGATTCACCGCTGCCTCTTTATCTCCAGGGTATGGAGCTCAGTCATGTAAGCAATCTTGCCTTTTTTTTTGGCTTCACTAACAACTGCCATCATGATAACAAGGAAAACTGTTTGTGGCAAATAAACGTATATTGAATTCTCATTCCTTATCATTTTATGCGTATATAATGCATGACGTCCTTGACACTACTCCAGGGCAGCTGTAACGGATAGCTGAGCAAAATAAAACTTAGTTTTATTAAAAAAAACCAAAACATTTTGTCTTTACATGTGTAAGTGTGGGACTAATTACTGTCTAATAGAAGCTGCAAGGAACAGGCATGTGCCAAAGAACTAATTTGATTGTAAGCAAGCCAATTATAACGTAATTATCCAGCTTACCTTGCCTGAATTACAACGCAGTGGGTTTTGCAGTGTGTGAACAGATCATGCATAGTTGGGTTTTAGTCAAGGCAAGTGTTTATTAACACAAATGAGCTGAGGGCTATTTTTTATAAAAGTTATATTTAAGGCCTTTGCTCTTTTGAAGCTATAAACAGCTCATATGAACTTGTTTTTCCACTCTGCACAGCACTTAATGAAATATCCTCTACTGATATTACAGCCCCAGTGAATCTTACAAACTGTCCCACGCCTTAAACCTGTATTAATTGACACTTATGAAAGGGCAGCAGAAACAAGTTGTAAACACAACACTGAGACTTAAAGTTATTATGGCAAACTATTTGCACCAGATATGAAACAACATTAGCATTCATTTGGAGTCACCTGATGGTATGTCCAATATTCACTCTACTTTAAGCTTTGGTTTGGTTCTCACAAACTCCTGAGGGAAATGTCTGGCTCTTTATCTACTAAATGCTCCACCAGCCAGCCACTTACTGTCTCTATTTGGCATTTGTTGCTGGTCGGGTAGTTTACAGTGGGTTTTTCACTGAAAACAGCTGCCAGCATCTCTTGATGAGAGTGAAGCAAAAAAAGTTAAAACTGTGGGACGTAAAACCAAAACAATGAGCTTAAAGACGCTAAAAGGCTATGTAGAGCTGACAGGAAATGCAGAGTCAGATGATAATTCTCTCTGGACTCAAACATCATTTGATCCATTGTTAATATAGAAAATACTTGTTATAGCAGCTTTAATCTTTTTAATTTTCCTGATTATTTTAAAAAGTCTTTTTCAGACGCTGCTTACTGTACAAGGGATGGACAAAATAGCAGTAACATCCTACAGTCATGATAATACCTTCAATTGCATGATATTACACAGGTGTTCCAGTTATGGGGGGGACCATTTTCGAACACATTAGGATAGAATAGAAAGGTGGCTCAGCTTCAACAAAAATATTAAGAGGATACAAAATAAAAAGATGCTAACAAAACAAAAGCCCCCAACGCACAATCACTACAAATAGTATCACCATTCAGGTTCTGTAGTTCGGCAGGTGTCGCTCTTTTTTCCCATCTCTCTTAAGTAGTTTGTAGCTCTGACCAGGCGGCAGTGGACAGCCTGCGGCAGCGTGTCCCAGAGCTGGCTCCAGTTGTGTTGTGTTACACTGGATTAGAATCAGAAATGACAGCCTGGACAAGTATGAGGCAGATGGTTCCTAACACGGCATCAGTTACAGGTCTTACAGGGAAAACCTTTTATCCTTTTGTTTGCCCTCCGCTCGACGCTTGCAGAGATCACATCATTAGAATCCCATTCTTCACAGACGCCATTAGTCAACAGCACTGTCAAACCGGTTGTGGGTCTCTCTGCTTTTGATGGTTTGGTTTGTGTTATGCTGGTTAACAGACTTTATCCTTACATAAAGGTCAAGTGGTTAATACTAGGGCTTTATTCTAACTCGCTTATTTGAAACAAAGCATTTTTTCTGTTTATCAATCTATATCTGTAAAATCCAGATGTTTTTACTGTCTTAAACAAGGACTTGACTGAAAAAATCCATGTGTTTTCTTTAATTTTTGAGCTGTCAATCATTTCCTCAGACCCGGAGATTACTGTTTCAAAGGGAGACTCATAATTATAAATACAGAGTCCATAATGTTTTGTCTACCAAAACGTAAAAATCGCAGTTTGTTTCTAAAAGCAGAGGGACACAACAAAAAGAAAACGTGTTTATCACACTGAACTGTGCCACTGGTTCACAAGCAGCTGCCTACATGCTGTTGAAAATACCCCAAGAGTGCGGCTGCAGCCTAATGCTTAGACAGTTCCTGATCAGGGTAAGAATGAATCTGCTACTTCGGTTCACTCTAAACATGCTGAGAAACACACGTCAATTCAAGATTGTCATTCAAAGTGGAAATAACGTTTCACTGCTTCGTACCATTTTTAAACCTTAAAAAAAGCTTGGAAATTCTCAGGTGGACGTTGTGAAACCTGGGGGCCGGCTGGGGCATGGCACCAGTGAACTGATTGCAGTGAATGGAAATCTACAAAATAGATTCAGTTCACATAAATGTTTTTAGGTCCTTCTTCTCTTGCCACGGGTGTGGGTAATACAGTGCACTCTTTCTCACTCTCTTGCTTTCCTCTCCAA
This sequence comes from Xiphias gladius, assembly GCF_016859285.1. NCBI lineage: Eukaryota > Metazoa > Chordata > Actinopteri > Istiophoriformes > Xiphiidae > Xiphias > Xiphias gladius. The sequence goes on from NC_053400.1 coordinate 9,996,472, forward strand.
ATTTCATAAAAATGCATGGAAATGGGAAACATATTTTCTGGCAGAAACTGGTAAACGGGCACAGAGCGGTAAAATAAGATCCACAGAAATGTGTTAGGCTCTGGGCCATATAGAGTAGTCTTCAAACACATGTATTTTCCTATAGTTACATCTGATCAGGTTTCTAAATTACAGTATAGTGAGCTGCAATTTAAAATGCAACTTTAAATTGGAACATAGACTATATGTTTACATAATACTTTGTTAACCCGCTGTTAATTAGAGACCATCTTTGAGCAGTGTTTTCTAGAAATAAACTGGAACTTCTGTAACAAAATGTACCCAGTCCAGCTGAGATTCTTTTTACTACCCTGCTTAGTTTCAGAGCAGAAATAGGCACGAGTAAAGCTGCTGCTTCATGAGTAAGCTGGAGAGGCACTGCTAGCTGTATATACACTGTTAGACAATTCTGTAATCTCTATAGTTACTTTAATTCACCCAGTATGATACTGTAAATCTTTCCAGTGAATAGCCTACACATCGTTTCCATTGCCTCATTGAGAGTTTGAGATGATGTTAGCCTCTCAATACAGAGATTTACTGTATTTACTCAAGGGACCTTTTGGTGCCCAGAGATGCTAAGTTTTTTATTTAGAGCAAAAGTCTCTTTATTTTTATTTTCTTCTGACTGACTTGGATTGATAAGCTCTTACAAGACGGTTTAGAAAACCAGTAGGCTGCAATAGGTGGTAGGAGGAGTCACAGATCTGCCTGGGATTCCACCAGAAAAATTCATCCAAACATAGTGACAGTTCATTAACAATAAAACTGTGACCATGTTGTGGCCAAACCAAAATTAACACGAAAGCCTGGTCTTGACCATACTTTAGTCCTCACAAGGAAAGTTTACATCAGCTAACAAATAGCAAAATTAACATCTTTCTGTCTAGAAAGGAGGCTCTTAGCTAATTCTAGCTAACTGTTGTGGAGTGTTAGTAAAAAGACTATCACCAGCCAAATAAAATTTGTTAGCATTTCATTGTATAGCAATATTAATAAGCTAAGCAAACCATTAGTTGTTAAACAGCACCAATCACATTTTAATGTGAAAATTTTAAAACACTGAAAGGACATAAAAATATCATAGTATCATTAAGATGTAAGAGAAGTATGAAGTTTGACTTTAGCTGTAGCAACTACCCTGATCCATGCTGAGCAAATCAACAGTGTTGCCAGTACATTATTCTAAAAAACCTTTCAAATGTCCAACAGCGTACTTAGAAAAATATACATACAAAAACATCACAGCTTAGGTATAGAAACAACTGATAACGATAGCAGTTCTTCTTGTAATTAATTCAGAAGTTAACTAAAAAAGCAATGTCTTATTTCAGACTGAATGATCCTCAACATTATTACTTGGTTGCATTTTCTTTCTGAAATAATATACTGCGTTGTTTAACAAAATCCTACTATACACCTTTACTCTGCTTGCTGCAGCTCAGTTCAAATACATCGGCTCAAAAGGTCTTAAACCCTCCCTTTCAGTCCACGGGTGTCAAACAATGACAGACCATGCTCCCACTCTCCAGATCTTGTATAAATGGCCTTGGACTGAAAGAAGATGTTGTTTGGCAACAAGCTAAACAAGCTACAAGGTAATATCATGAATGGAGCGGAGCAGACATTTCTCTAATTGGCATGCTGTTGTAGAAGAAATAATTGGCTCATTTTAGTCAGTTTAATGATGACTGGAAAATGTGCCCTTAAAGAGTATCCATTCTGTTCTTTGGGGACTAATCTGGGAAACATTCATATTTATTGTCTGTGCTCAGATAGACATGGATTTCCTTGTCTCACGTGTCAAGGGTATGAAAGGAAGGGATGATTAATGATGCAAGTTTCTCTTTTAAGTGCCATTATGGGGCGTCATTCACCACTGCTATAACCTCAAGCACTGCAGCTCTTTATTCGGTCCAAGCTGCATCTGTAAAGAAGACAGAATTCAATCACTTTTTCCCCAGTAGTGAAGGAGACAGGCTGGAAACAACACGACAGTGTTTTGAAAGCAGGTAAAGTAGAGCAGTTAAGGTTAAAAATGGCATGAAAGGAGTACATGGAAACAAAATGCTCTACTCTGAAGCATTATTGATTTATCAGTTCTCAAATTTGGTATTTGTAATGAGAATTTGTGTTCATTTGTTTTGGAATTATTTGAAAGATGTCAAATGTGAAGCAGTGCTTGCTTGCAGGATCCTATTGCATTATTGTGGTAATAAATTATACGAACTATACTCTCTCACTCAGACTCCTATGGCACACAGCTGTTTATCAACATGTCCTACTCCACCTTCTACACAATAAATAATGGAAAAATAACTCAAGTTTTCCTATGAAGTAGCTCTGCCTCTATAAATAAGGACAAAGACTTATTGTTACAGGCGTATCTCCACACGAGCACGAGCACTCCAAATTACTGTAGATTCGTTTGCGACTATTTTGCATTAGCAATCATGTTTTGGAAATGTCTTAGGGTAACATAATTACTAATGCAAAATAGTTGCATGTGGACGTGATCTGTTGGAGATTGAATTGCTTCGCTGATGAAATGAGTTCTTTTCGTTTTGCAAGGCAGCCTGAACACAGTACTGAGTGTGCATGTTGAAGACTACTTTTGTCTTGGCCAGGGTCACAGGTTCACTTTGGTCCCACTCCCAGAGCACCAAAGGGGATTTTGTTTCATGACTCTGTCTTGAACAGGTGCAAAGAATGGGCTGAAACACTGTAACACACAGAGAACAAATAAGACATCTCTGTGCATTTACAATAATTCTGTTCAGGACAGACCAGAGGCTTCAGTGGCCTCCTGTTTATGTGCTCTAACATTGGTGTCTTGGAGTTTCAGTCCCTGTTGACATATACTCTGTAGTCTCTGTACTTGCCACAACACAACATCATGAAATGGCTTTTGTGATTATGCCTTGCAACAGGCCAAAGATAAAGTACAATTCTGCATCGCACAATTACTGTTCTGGTTGAAACAAAAGATAAAGGGCAGATTAATAAGACTCTATGGCAGTGCTGTTACCACAGAGGCTTATTAATCTTCCCTTTATCTTTTGCAGTGTTTGAACTTAGTCATGAACTTATGCATGATTAGGACATTATCACCGGGATGACAGTCGACATGGTCTTATTTATTCATTCTGAATCCCGCTGCTTTTTTGTGTGTCCCTCTGGGGGGGGGGGCTTGCTTGGCAGGAGTGATATGCTGTATGAAACTTTGTAAAGGTATGTTAAGCTGTGACTTGAAGCAATATCAGAACCATAGCAAATGCATGAAAAAACAACGGAAAATAGTGAAAAGAAATAAGCCGAGGGAGCTAAGGTGAAGATGTTATGACTAAAGCATTTTTTTCCCAAAATGTCTTATGAATCATGCATATTTTGGTGAGGGTGACAAAGAATTGGTTGAACCGATGGGCAGCATATCCATCAAATCAGTGTGGATATACATGTTCTCCACAGAATAATTATGACAGCTTTCTGTGACCCACCCGACCTGGAGAAGCATCGTCAGGTCAGAATTTCCCTTTGGTTAACACTATGAAATCTAAAGGCTGGATTTCCATAAAAATCTGTTTGGGATATTCATGATTTAGAGGCAGAATCTTAATGACTTTAGTGACCCTCAGACTTTTCCAACGGGCCAGTTCCCACTTGTAAACAATAATTACTGAATCCCGTCATTCTCCGGGGGATGAAACCTTCTCATTTGTTTTCAGCATAACAGTATTGCAGACCCATAGTCGGCCAGTTTTAATGCTTGCAGAGCATTCATTTTACCTTATGCTACAAGATGTTAATGATGTAAATAAACCCCACACAAAGTAGGGATGTGAACTCTCTAGTAATTATTTTGTAGTTGTTGTTTTATTACTGTTATTTGATGATGGGGTTGCTGCAGCTTTAAGCTTTTCTAACTGTTATAGAGCATCAACTCTAGCCCTAAAAGTCTAAACAAACATGGTATGTGTTGCCAGGCAACAGAGAAATGTATCAATGGATTTAAAGCATACCTCGACAGTAAATGGAGGGACTTGTTTGGCATGACATCAGCTCAGTCCCAAGGGATCCCAGTGCTGCATCTTAAAGTCCTTTCCTTAAGCAGAGTGCAAAATGTTTTGCAAATAAGGTGTTATGTAGTGTGCTCATCTCTCTATTTGCACCACAGGCAACACAACATTTGCATATTTGCTGTGTGCCACTGCAGTGAAAAAATATTCACTCGCTCAACTCTGTGACCCATTTGGAAGAACGGTCCGAGGGCCTTTGTCCTCTGACGTTACGTGCTACATGTACGGTTTCATTAAGTGCTTCTGTTCCTTTCCCCTCTTGTCCCAGGAAATCTCATTTGACCAACTGTGACTGTTACGGAGACTCGCGAAAAAGTCAAGAGACAGGGTCAGGACCTAATGAAAATGATTTGTACTGGCATTTGCTCCAGACATAATTTAACATCTAAATAACTCACTGTTACTACCTGTGCAAAATATACAAGTTCGAGTCCAACTTGCTTTTCATGCTGCGGAGCCTTCAGTAACATTTCAGAAGTAAAAGTCTGCCCAGGAGGCTTGAAACACAGTTTTGTGACATTAAGCACCCTGTGCAGTTAGTAGTATTGCTGAAAGCAAGTAAGGGTAGAGAGACTGAATGACTGAAATAGTTACTTTCTGGATCAAAAAGATACTTCACATACAAACAGAAAGGCCCATGATTTCGTTTTCTGTCACATATGATCGGAATCTTAGATTACATTGCTTTATATTCCCCTAAAATTTTATCTGGAATTATTAATATACACACATTCAATAAATCACCAACATCATAATAGTGCTATATTTTGGGCTTCTGTTGTCAGATTGGATCAAGTTATAATTTGCCAGAATTTTACATAATTGCATAGAAACTGTAGCTGAAAATAACCCCAGCCAGGAGAAACATCCCGTACAACTGTGTAATTTATTCACATACCTCCACACAAGGAGAAATCTGGATAAAACCATGAGTTATTATCTACTGTATCTTGTAACTATAAAGTAAGGTTGCCAAATATCAAGCACAGAAAGCTAAATAATTACTATATGGATGAATACACATAAAGATAAAAAACCCAAATTAGATATTACCTTGAACAGGTGTGAAAAGGTTCCTTGCTATACCAATACAAGACAATATACTGTGCAGTACATACGAGACCTGCACTAACCATGTACAGCATATTACCAGGCACTATCATGTCTCTTTGAATCTGTGTAAGTGAATTTAATCATTATAATAAAAAATTAAGTACACAATATTAAAGATTTTCACACGTACGGGTAAGAGACGAGGAAAACGTGTGATGCTTTCCAAAAGGATGCCACCAAGAAATTAGTTAATGTTAATTGTGTTTTGAAGGAAATGTAAATGCTGCCTGGAATATGTTCACTTGCAACATTTCTTTTTTTTTTCTTTTTTCCAGTACAGCACATGTTACAGTTCTATGGCATGAAGCTTATAGGGAGTTGGTCGTGGTGGATGGTGGGTGATCAAAGTGCAGGAATTTGACATTCTTAGTCCTACATGTGGGTAGGTTTAGGAAACAAAAGCACTTTGGCTAAGGTAAGGGAAAGATTAGTGATTATTGTTAAATGTTTATAAAACGCAGCCTGTGTCGTGCTTCAAGTCACGTTTGACTTTTTCAGTACTGAACCAAGTTCACAATTTTTTTGTAAGCTTGAGCAAGCGCTGCATGTGCCTAAGCGTAACCATCGATATGTTAAACCACAGTTGCTACGAGTGGATGTTGTAGTACAAGAGTGAATATTGTAGGGGGAAACGATATGGTATTGGTTGGTAAAATATTGGTTGCAGGTTGCTTTGTAGAAGTAGCTGAGGAGGACAGCGTTTAGAGGTGAGCTCAGAGTCCTTCAAAAACTGTCATCTATCCAGAAACAGATGAGATGTACTGCCTTGAGGAAAACTGTTAACAATTGCCATATTATATGAGAACTGAAAGAAACAATTATGTAAGGACATGCTCACATCAGGTTTTTGTTACATGTTAGACCCAGAGGGACACTTTCTCAAAAATCACAGTTTTCTCAGCTGTTAATGTCTGATCTGGCACATGCTATACTGTTAACCCTTAGCAGCTCTACTTTTATGTATAATTGTTGTTATATAAGTGTTTTTTAATATCAAGAAATGGTCGGCTAGCAGTTTCCTGAAAGCTGCAGTAACCTGTCCTTTCTCCCAAGTTCTGCCATTTCCCTACAGCAGATGGACACGGAGCCCTCAGAGAGCCAGTGAAGCATGCAGGAAGCTGGCCTCAACATACAGTAAGACCTGCAGCAGAGAGAAAGAGGAGCAGAGAGCGAGCAAAGGGGGCTCAGGTTCAGCACGTGTTCTGCTGTTCTCTGCTCCAGATGTGCAGTCTTGCTTTTTCAGCATTTTACCTAAAGCCTCCGTAATAGAATAAGAGGGTTTTCATTTATTCTCAATGCAAAAAAAAAAATGGCTGTTTATCACTGCAGTTCAGTTCATAATTCTCTAGAATCTCTCTCTTCAGGCATTTACTTTATTGCTGTATTTATGACTGCTGGGATTTTCTTTTTTTTATTTTTAGGATAAGCTTGCATTTTGTACAATTCTTCAGTGTGGTGTTGCACTATGAAAGACTATCTTTGTGACCTTTAGCTTTCTGTAGTATTGAGATTTAATGATATAAAGGTACATGGGGTGAGATTACATGACAAAATGAGATGAGAGTAATCAAGTGAGGAGGTCTCTGGGCAATGTTCATAGACCAGAGGTTACAATGTACAGTATAGCCAGTCTTTTCCTTCTAAGTAGCCCATAAATTTACCAAATATTCAAATTTGAGTAATTATGTCTTAGAATAATAATCCTTAAGATTTTAGTTCTTGATTGATTTGGCGGCAACCACAGTTGGTGGTAACGGTAAAGCTAAAGGGAAACGCCTTCCATCTTACAGATCAAAGTCTGATTACAGGTTTTGAGGAGTAATACTATACGGGAAAAAAAATTGCAATAAAGCCCTTTGTGGCTCCGGAGGAAGCTGCACAAAATCTGAAAACTGCGTGTCAAAGTGATGACATAGAGTCGGTTGGGGCTGAAAGACTACAAGTTGGAAAATGAAAAAAACATTTTCAGGTGTGCAGTTAAAAAGAAGTGAGCTTACCAGACCACTGCAGACCGCTCCTCTTCTCAGCTTGAGGCTACATTAACAGCTACTGGCATAACACACCTGAATCTCCGACAGAGCCGTTGGCGGCCGTGTTGCATTGTGGGTAATGTAAGCGCCAGGTTTTAACAAGAAAGAAGAATGTGTGGGATAAAATCTCTGGTTCTGCTGCAATGATTCTCATCCCTCTTTTAAACTTCCCATTGTGAGTCCGACAGTGTAATAAGAGTGCAATGCACAGCAAACACATGTAATGTCAAAGGGGTCACCTTTATTGGAGAATTATCACCTAAATCTATATTTCCCCTCAGCTCTAAAGAGTTTTATTTTCTTTTAGCTCATTGTTTTGTTTGTTTGTTTGTTTGTTTTTTGCAACTTTACTGTTTTGGTTCGGTCTCATTGCTCTCTTGAGCATTGTCACCAGCAGAAGCTGGCAGCTGTTTCGAGAAAGAAGCTGTGATAAGCCCGTCCAAAAACCGACGGACAAAGTTAGCAACTAGCTGGGTGAACATAGTGCAGCATTTAGCAGCTAAAGAGCCAAACATTTCCCTCAGGAGTTGGCGGAGACTTTAGCGTTGCAGATGTATTTCTGATGAACAATCACTGTGAGCGCTGGCCTCTGTACCAAATAGGTTGTATTTCCTGTGACCGCTTCACTGTAAAAGCCACCCGGTTGTTTAGAAAGTTGAATGCTTTTAATGTAAAGTAGCACCGGGAGGAAATGTTAGGTTTGGCATTAGTAGGAACTTCATAGAGCTCTGATACTGTGTTAGGAAAGTGAAATGTAAAGAGTGGGACTGACTTAAAGGAGATGAAATTTCAAACAGTATAACATTAGATTACATACACTACATGCATTGTTTCCTGTGAATTCATTGTGCATGAGTAGGTGGATCATTTAAATCCATCACAGGAAAGGTTCACCCCGGTACTAACAATAAAAACTATTACATAGAGAGATACATACACAATGTAAAGTAAATACACTAAAAAAATGTTGCTCATTAGTATTAAAAATGGGGTTTGATTTCTTGAAAATCTCAGTGTGAAAATCTTCTATAACTTTAAATTTAATGAAATATCAAATGAAAATGAAAATGTTTGAAGCATTTCTGAGCATTTGCATCTGATGGTGTGCAGGTAACAAAACTAATCAACAAAGGCTATCTAATCTTGTCACAAAAGGAGCATTTTATCAACATGCCAGGATGTCCTACAGTACTGTACGGTGTGTAAACTGGCAGCTTGTTTGTCTTTGTTAATTGATTGCCTGTCTACAGATCTGCAGAGCTGAGCTTAGCCTTCATCAAAGTAACCAGATCACAGCTGAAAATTCTCGCAGCGGCTCAAATGAGCGATGTAACATGACAATGAAGACATTGCCCACTCTTTGCTTTTTCTTGCTGCCCTACTTTTTTCAAATGTTACCCAGGGAGACTTGAGGTAGCATTGCAGTAATTCAAGCTCTTATCCACATGTAGGGAGGGGGGAAAGAAACACTTTGAACTCCGCAAGAACAGCAAACAGATGCTAATGAAAATGATTTTCTGGTACAAGCCTCTGGCAACAGGATTAAAACAATTTAAAGAGAAGTCAGGAAGAGAAGATATCCACATGAGCAAGGATGAACAATGAAAATAATGTACTGATGAGGATTCATACTTGCCTGGCCTGGTTAGAATTACCAACAAAATGATTTTCCTTATTAACTGTTTTCATGAGCAGTGGAGCCATTTTAATATTACAATGATCCAATTCAAATGTTATTTTTTTGTTTGTTCCATAATTTGAATGGCTGTTAATATGTTATAGTATTCCCGCAAGCAGTTATTCTTTTGAGGTCAATCACTGTATACCGAGTAAATGAAAATTAAAGTGGCAATAAACAACTTTTCAAGTGTTTTCAAGTGCTGATACTGTTGGCGCTGCTGTCGCAAAGACTGGATGACTTTCCATTTCCCTCAGAGCCTGGCGACTACCAGCAACACAGCACACAAGATGATCAACACCACTTTGGAAATAAGAGAAAAGAAAGAAGCATGCTCACTGAAGAGGTAAAGTGAAATTCTCATCATTTTATTTGGAGTAATAACATAGCTTTACTATTCTTTTGCAGAAACAAGTAACTACAGCACTGCTTTGGTAAAGGGAGAGTAAAACACCCTGTTGTATTAATAAGCAGACAGGTTTTTGTTTCTAAACGCAGGGGGTGTCATTATTCTATAGCCATTACATTGTGCAATCAACATTTGCTTCATAATCACAAGTTAAAGCGATAAACTTGTCTATTGCCACTTTTAGGAGGTCTCCTCAACTGTCAAGCTCTCTGTCAGTGAATTTTCATCAAGGACAGTCTAATGGGTTTCAAATGATCACTACACCGTCTTTTATCTGTAGCCTTGAGAAAGAAATAGAAAAGACTCGTTTCTAGCATCATCATATCAATTATGGATGTGAAGAAGACTGTTTATTTATCCACCTTGTTTTCCTCACATGATGTCAAGTGTCAGAGTTTTGTCCAATATCATTGTATTATTATTTATTATTGAACTGACCATCTGTTCCTCCCACCCCAGCACCAGTAACAGGAGAGCCAAGTGTAATTGGTTACCTGACCAGCGTAGTTACGGATGTTGTGGACCGTGATGGATGCAACAGTGAAAGATGAGGCGTAAAATTACATATTCGGAGACAGGCCAGCCGGCTAGATTTGTTACAAAAGGTTGGAAAATGTCATAAGCTGCGTCTTGGTGTAGCATTAGCGGGCAGTAGCATGGCACAAACAGAAGCATGAATAATGTATTTACATGTGCACACACCCGCCCCCAAAACCGAGTACACACACACACGTGTGCACACACACACACACACACACACACAAAACAAATCACGTCAAATAAATGCTTGATTATAATGTATGAAATGTTTCTGATCAGTCAGCTGAAAAACTAATTTCATTTTCTCATTAGAAGTCTCTGCCTGAGGCTCATTCTCATGTCAGTGTTTATTACTCTGAAAACAGAAAATTAAAATCATCAGCTTGGTGAGAATCAGAGCTGTGATTCACTATTTACGACCGAGAGAGCGAAAGAGATGGAGGGAGAGGGAGAAAAAATATTAAAGACTGGACAACAATAGAAGAAATATATCTCAAGTTCCTGTGGCAATGGATTTATAGCCCACATGACCTTTCCTTCTCCAGAGATTTGTTTTATGCAGTCGTCCATCATGTTTCTAATTTGGCATAAGGTACAGTAGGTTAATGAATAGTTTCCATTAGGTTATGAGTAGATTTTGGCAGGTAAATAAATGGGTTAGTGTAAACATTTGAAGGACCAGAGTTTGACTATATTTATAGCTGGCTAAATCATTTACATTTTGTGTTATTAAAGAGTTTAAAATGTAATTAATTACGTTTGTACATCACCATAACTCATCATAACATGTAGTTTAACTTCAGCCAATTTCAACGCAACCAAACCGCCTCTGTGTTACTGTAACATATTGTCCCTGACACAGACACATCACAGAAAAAAATCCCCCACTAGTTTAAATATCCTTTTATAAATCGCAATGAAAGACCAACAAATGTCAAACTACAACAGTAGCTGGAGGGGAGTAGAATTTTTAATCATATTTACAAAATTCAATGCAAGAATCTTCCAGAAGAACTTAACCCATATAATCTGTTGTTTGTTATGTGAGAGATGTACTTAAAGCTGCACTAATCAATATTTTTGACACTAACAATGGACCAAATGATGACGTGTAAAGTAGGGGTCTCTCATAGTGATGAACCCACAGAGAATTAACACTCAACTCTGCAGCTCCACTCAGCTCTACGTGGCATTGTAGCATCTTTTAGCTCATTGATTTGGTTTTGCATCCAACAACTCCACAGTTTTGCTTCTGTCTCATCCGTGCTGCTTCCAGCAGCAGCAGCAGCAGGCAGGTGTTTTCAGTGAACAAAAGCTTTGATAAACTCAATGTAAACTGCTTGCCCAGCACCAAACAACAGACAAATGGAGTTAATGAGTAGCTAGAGCATATAATGGAGCATTTAGCAGCTATAAATCCTGAGGGAAATATAGGAGTTGGTGGAGTCAAAACAGAGCTAAAAGGAGAGTGAATATTGAACTTAAATTTGCCAAGTAGCTAGAAAAACAACTTAAAATGAATGCCAATGTTGGTGCGCGTCTGCTTTATGGGTACATTAGCCCTCTGGATGGGTTATGATATGTCAGTGTAGTGTTTACAACTCGTACTGCCTCAAAGGGGCAAAAAAATCAATGAATGCAGGTTGAAGTTAGTTACTATTCTTAAAAAGCATGCTTCAATATGCAAGTAACCTCTGTGTAAAAATCAGGACCATTTTAAAAATGTCACATGTATTATTCTTCACAGATGCACCAAACCCAGCAAACCTTGGCTGGTATTTTGATCCCTTCTCCTTGGATCTTAGTATAGCTCAGATTTACATTTGTGCCAAACAGTGTGCTACAGTGGTGTAAACTACAGCAACAGTTACAACATAGACCCACATTTGAAAGGCACATGATTCTTTCTTTTGAGGATTACAGGTTTTTTGGATACAGTTAATGTAAGGTTTTACTCCACATCCAATCCCCTAAAGTGTGAAATAATTTTGATATGATTATATGGAGATCAAACCATGTGTTCCTCCCTTTGGGGTTGATTACTCTACCACAGTATTTTTTTTTAACAAAGTTTTACCTGACCTTACACACCTAAGCCCGCAGATTGTATGTGTATTTTTCAGCACGGTCATGATTATTTCATAGTCTACAATGAAAATATTTGGCTGCATAATACTACTACTACTAATACTGTAACTGGATTTAAAAAGATATAACAGTGATCTAGCCCTGTGGTGATTAAGCCCCGAGTGCGGGCTGTAGGCTGCAGAATTGACATTTATACATAGATGAATCCAATGAACCGATCCTGAATCAATTGAGTTACAGAAGTTAAAAGAATCATGCTTCTCTCCACTGAGGGATGTGTGTGCATTGTCCTCACCAGAATATACTGGGGGCTGATGTGCAGTCATTACTGATAGCTCAGTTTCTTTATGCAAACTCGGGTAAGTCAGACGTGTTGCTGTCTCTTACTGTGCCTTGTTATTAATGCAGCTTAGGCAATAATTTTCAACAGATCACTTCTTCTGTAAGTTGAACAGTGCTTGAGATAATGCTGTAATTATTGCAAAAAATAACTCTTAAGTATTAACTCGTTAACTATAATATGTTGCTGCAATAGAGAACATGAAATAAACATGAAATAAAAATGAACATGAAATAGAAAATAGAAATAGAAATCCTTACCCTAATATGATCCTAGTATCTCTACTGTCTTATTATTTCACTGCCTAATATCTCTCTACGTGTTTTGTAGACCCCTCTGCAGAGACATGCTGGCCATTCTGTATCACCTCATCTTGTTTCCTCTATACAGCTGCAAACCCATATTCTACTCACAACTGGTCTTAGCTGGTCGGCTCTAATTGTTGTCTGTGGGGAAACATCCAAGTTGGATTTTCTTTTCTCATCTCATCAACTAAAAAAAAACAATGGTAAGTACAGTGTAAACCATACAGGTAGAAACACGTGCTGGGTCACAGCCTTTCTGCCAACGTTGGTTATTATAAATCCACTGATGTTGGTCATATCTGATGAAATACAAAACAAACTCAGGAGTCAGTGTTTTAAAATATTTCGCTTATGTAGGTCAATAGTTTCGGTTTTAACTAGTCAACCACAGAATGTTTTATAGGTTCCTCAGAAATGATCATGCAGTATATGCAGAAAGTATTTCACTGAGACTCAATAAGCTTTGATTTGTTGAGGCCTCTTTTTATGGAGGTGCAGTCAGGCAAACCTTGCTATAAACAGACTTTATTCCACATCACAGAAACATGTGTCCTGACCTTTCCACCAAGACCTTTCATTTATTTTCTAATACACTTCCCCTTGTGAGTTACTCTGTTCTCATAGTCATAGAAAAGGTCAAAGCAAGCACTCATGTCTGATGTCTACCTGCTGAATTAGCTGTGTCACCTTTAATTTCTCCAGAATCAGACCTCACCACTCTGCCGAGTCTCATTTGTTGGTACTATGTGTTCAGTATTCATGCTGTATTAGGCACAGCGATTGTGCTGTATATATGAATATGAAAGTTTGGGGGCAATAATAAACTGAAATACCTTAATTTTGTATTTACAGAGGGTCTCCCTGTCTTGTAAGTCAAGCTGTTTAATATAAAAGAGGATTCTCCGAGGTAACTGGTATTTTGTTTTGAAAGAATCAAAAGCTTTAGCTGTATATTAATAAAAGCTTACAAATATTGAGTCTTTTAGAGCTGTATCATTGTGGGCACCAAAAACAGTAAGTCTGTATCTCTCTCTGCTTCTTTCAGTGAGTAAAACAGATATAAAAGAACTGCAGAGTGCTGCATCCCTTCTGCAAACCTCATTCATCCTAAAAACAGATGTTCCTTTAATAACCAAAAAAAGAAGAAGGGGATGTGATCATCTATTAATCAACAATGGCATAGCAAGCTCATCTGTATTGTGAGGGAGTGAGATTCTGAATTTAGGACATTGTGAAGAAATGACCCCCTTATGCATGCCAACAGCCTCAGCAAGGGGAGGCAGGGGGTGGAGCCTGTCACAGCGATGTTGATCGATGATGCCGCCTCAGATTATGAACACAGAATTAGCACATTAGGACTTGTATGATAAATAGACCAACCACCAGCCAGTCCCCGAATCACCTCAAAGAGCAGCTAGACAAATTGACAGCGACAGGAGAGGCAAAAATGGAGCCTAAAAATGAGGATTGACCTAACTACGTACAATATTAATGTAAATGGCTGGTCACACCGGTATTAAAAAAAGGCCATCTAAATGGAATTGCCATGATTAGTGGATTTGCTCACAGGGGCGAGGCAATTTCAAAGAAATATTTCATGTCTATTTCAACATTAGTGAACTGTGACACTCAAATGTGGGCTGCTGACCAACTGCAAGCCACCTTGGCAGCGCTAACCTTTCGAAGGGATGGATTTAAAAAATGGTGGAAGCTGTGTTGCACCCTTCACTCTTATTTAACCCATCCTCCGTTGGAGTGTAGACTGCTCCACAAAAGAGGAATGGCTTACGAAACACTGACGTGACATCAGGCAATGGTGCAAATATGTCTTTTAAGTAAACTGCGGGAACTTATTGCCCTGCTAGCAACCGAGCTAGCGAGCTTGTGAAATGACAGTTAGAAAGCAGTCTTCCCTCTTCCCTGTGCTGCGAATTTAGCTCAAAGTCCCTGCACAGCCACAGTCCATCCACACAGGTGTTTTCACTTATTTGCCAAATGAGACCTCTTCTCAGGACTGTTTGGCCACGTGTACAGACTATCAAACGGACTGTTTGATTGACATCTCCGTGACTCGTTAGTTTTGTTGCACCTGTCAGGGTGGGACAGCTTTATACCTTTATCGTTCTTATTTGTATATGGAGTTCTTGACCTCGGGTTATTTCCATCATAGCTCCGCCCAACTTCATCCTGAGCAGAGGGCTAATCTGTCAGAATAATCAAAAACACCTGTGTGGGAGTGAGGGGTTCTTCACTTAACAGTGTAACTGTTGAAGCAGGAAGGAGGAAAATATAATCGTTTAAATTAAATTAAGATTTCTTTAAAATAAAATAAAATGCCTCCGGTTAATTATTACAAAATGGATGGATTCACAATTTACGGATACGGTTTAGGCTTTGAATGTCTTTTCGACACATCTATCAAATATCATCAATCAGCAATTCCACATTTGTTTTGATCAGTGCAGTCCTAAAAAGCTGCATAGCGATGTGACCCTGTGCCGCTCTACTGCTGATGTTAACCTCCTTGAGTTAATGAGCCACAACAACTGAAATTTGTCTGACAGGATGAGATGAACCTTGGTAGTTTGTCTGAACTGTTGTTTTCAATATTGCTGCTTTAAACTTGCTCAAGACACACAGTGTCTTGACAGCAAACAGGGAAAAGGAGAGGAGAGAGCTACTTCAGCGTGCAAAAGAGTAGAACTGGCTACACCCCCACATCTGACACTGACACGGGCTGAGATGAGGCTGGAAATGAAACGAAAGTAAACTTTCTAAATCGCTGATTGGCACGAGCTATTTGTGACCTCTATCTTTAATCAGTGATACATTTTAGACGCAAATTCATCTGGAAATCTAAAGAAGAATGTTGCAACCGTGACCATTCATAATAACAATAACACATTTTTTTTTTTTCAAATATAAAGTCAAAATTAAATCACTAGAGAATGTTAGCTGGAAAATTGACTGCATGTCACTAATTTCTTCCTCTTGACTGCAGAGCATCTTCAAAAAAGTTGCCTCGTGTGGCTGAATGTTTTGTCGCTGTTTGATTAAAATTTCTGAATCATACAATACAGTCCACTGACTGCTGACAACAGTTGAATTGCTATTTGCTTCTGTCTGTTAATTTGTCCCTTTGTTGACTGATTGACTACAGAAACACCACAGCGGTGTGAACTCAATCAGCAACAAAGACCAAACCAAAATGGTAAAGGGGTGCAAAAGTGACATCAAGAAACAGTGAACTGTCCAGCACATTAATCTGCTTTCCCTTTCAGGTTCACAAAGGACCTGGATTCTATCACAGCATACAGGAGGTAGAATACTAGGAGAGATTACCTATTTACTGCAAGGAGAATCCAGATACAGTTAATAAACCTGTATGTGGAAGAAATGTGGGTCTCTGTGAGATCAGCTTTAACCACTGAGCTACCACGCAACCATTCAGTGCTTCACAGCATATGGACTAAGTGCTCAGTACATATTACGATAGCTGAAAGCTTCCAGAACCTGGGAAACATCCAGTTATTTTTCGTATACAAAAATTCTAATTTTCATCACATTACTAGTTGAGAAGTAATCATCTCTGCAGATTAACCTCTGTAGCCATGCTAGCAGCCTGGCTCTGTGGATGGCAGAGACAGTTGGTCCACAACTTTGGTCCAGACTGAAATATTATATCCCCATGGCGTTTCCTCTGGTGCCATCATGAGGTTTACAGTAAAATCCATGAACCTCAGAGGATGAATCCCACAGACTTTGGTGATCCCACACTTGTCAATACAGCACTATCATCAGGTCCAAACTACCTACCTACCTACGTTCTCAGACAGTCTCAGCTGCACTAAATGGTAGCATGCTAACGCGCTAAACCACGATTGTGAAAATGGTAAACATTATAGCTGCTTAACAGCAGCATGTTAGCATTGTCATTGTGAGCATGTTAGCATGGTGACATGGGCATTTGGTTCAAAGCACCGCTGCGCCTAAGTGCAGCCTCAGAGAGCTGCTACAGTGGCTGCAGAGTTTAATCTAATGTTTTGCTTATTGAATCAAACTGTTCTGATCGCCTCAGTCCAAACCTGACTGACTCTCCCTCTCTCCTCCACTGCTCTTCCATGTTAATGTCATTGCATTTTGCATGGAAGCAGATACTAATATTCTTAATTCTTTGTTACATTCCAGCTTTTTTTTTTAATATGAAGCTTTTATATCAGTGGGAGAAGTCTGTTTTTTAAAACCCCTCCATACCCTTTAGGTAGCCGTTCTATACTATTTTTGCCTGCCTTGATGCTAAGAAAGATTCAATATTTGAAATATTTCAGCTGCGTATAGAAAAATCTGACCTCCAAAGTCTGAACTGAAGTGTCTTCAGTATGTGTATGTGCAAAAACACTGGTACACATAATAAACATTATGCTGCATGGCCTTCTAGGACTAAAAGGACTGTAGGTGAGAATGTGCTGAGGCTAAGCGCAGACCCCTGGCACCCAGCGAGACCCCAGATCTGCTCCTTCCCTCCCCTTTAGCTGGCCCCTTCTCTCTCTGCAGGCAACTGAACAAAGAGAGGACCCAAACAATGGATCACTCTGAGAACTGAATGGCTTTGCGGGTCAAGCACTAACCCCCCTCCCTCTCTGACAGAAACACAAACCACACTTGTTCTGCCGAAGAGAGGCTGACCCTCCCGGCTAAGAAATAATGAACGCTGCCTGGGCATTAAACTGATAAAACTAGTGGGACTGGAATCAGTTTGGCAGACAAATCACCTCTAATGGCGTGAGGCTGGAGCCTGTCTTCTGTCCTGTCTCTCCTCGCTTCATTACAAGTCTACTGTACACTGTCCAGGCATCCACACTGCCGTGTTAAGCTCCTCAGCAGAGGCCATAGCTCAGGACCTTAAAGAGCAGCTGTCCAGACATTGCTCATTTTTACATTTATTTCATTTTTGTTTGAGTTCAAGGTTGCTTGAAATGGTGCTAGAAACAAAGAGGCCATCATGTGCAGCCAACTGAAAATGTGTTGGAAAGTTATTTGTTAGGCAAATTGACTGATCAACTGCCACAGAAGCTTCTGTTTATAAATAATATCCACCTATGACATCTCTCACAGCATCAGGGTCCAACCCAGAGATTTGCATGTTTCATAGTCAAATTGTTAACGAATACATTTGCAAATCATCTCCAGCATTTAGTATAATCCTCCTTCCTCTAACGTCCTAGCATCTGGAATTTCAGGTAATTTCACTTAGGTTATAAATCACATCACAAATTTATTTTAAACTGTTTTCCTGAAGCTTCTTGTGCACATTCTCTTGCTTTATGGCCGTGAAAACACACCCAACCATCTGGTACTGTGAGGTTAAGGAATTATTTTAATGTTATGAATTATGTGAAAATGCAATTAGATCCAGGTCTGTTCATAGTCAGCATAAGGAACTGTAAGATAAAACCTA
This sequence comes from Xiphias gladius, assembly GCF_016859285.1. Lineage (NCBI taxonomy): Eukaryota > Metazoa > Chordata > Actinopteri > Istiophoriformes > Xiphiidae > Xiphias > Xiphias gladius. Next base: position 10,014,548 of record NC_053400.1, read on the forward strand.
ATTATCCCCATGGGGACAATGGGTGAGATCATCATCATTTACTGATCCCTCTCTCCTTTTCTTCCTCCTCCACTTTAACTTTGCTCCCTCTCAGACCGCTGTTTAACTGTTGTATTGTGACTTCCTGTCAGCTTTGTATATGGCTGCCGTGACACTTCTCTGTGGCTCAAACGGTGGTTTTATAGCTCGCCGTCTGCATGGGCAGCTGAGGTCTGGAGGCACGCAAGCTGTTCGGTCTTTCACCTTCGCTCGCAGCCCCTCCTCCAGGTCAGCGACCATACATTAGATCAAGCTAGGCCTCACGGGGTCGAGGACCGGTGCCAATCACACCACAATGCAGCATAAAGCAGGGGAGGGCAAAAACTATAAGCCTCACTGAAGCAAGGACACATGTGTTTTTCGTCCCTTATTCCAGTCCATGTATGTTTTTTATAAGTGGCTGTTGGTAATTGTTTGTATTATAATTGTTATATCAGATTTTCTGTGTAATCTGTCCCAATTTAGAATTGTTGTCTCAGTTGTGGTCTTAATTAACTGTCTGCTGTCAACAGAGTGGAGCATGAAAAATGAAATAGCTGACGTAATCAGTCACTTAATCAATTAGTTGATTTTAAGAAAACTGAGTAGCAACAATTTACTTAAGTATTTTTTCAAGCAAAAATTCCCAAACTGGTTCCAGCTTCTTAAAAGTGAGTACTTGCTGCCTTAGACGTCTATGATAAGAAACCAGTGGTGGAAAGTACATTTACTTCACAAGTGGCAATCTCGAAGATTTCAGTCCACGGTTGATTTGGCGACACCTGTAGTCTGGTGATAACAGCAAATGTGGTTTATTACTACAGGTCGCGGAATTCTGGAGGCAGCAAAACAAACTATTGTCGTTTTAGTAAAGAAGTCAGGCAATAATTGGCCTTTCTCCATTATTCTGTGATGATTCTGTGAAGGCTTGAGTCTGCGAACGGCAGGGCACAGTGAAAGGAGTTGGTTACCTTCCTGAGAAGTTGGAGGTGTGCAGCCTGTCACCTGCAGCTCTTCATCTAACAGTCCACTGTGGCTGCTCCTTTATGTTCCATTACTCCCTGCAATATTTAAAACCAATCCGCTGCCTGAAAATGCCCAAAATAACCGTTGTCTTGTTTTGTAGACGCGGTTTTGATGAACGATAGCGGTAAGGCTAGTATTATACTTCCAACATCCACAAGTACGTGAGGGTCCGATCGGGTCCGAGTAGTGTAAAGTTCATCATCAGAGGGTGTACGCGAGGCTCTATGCAAACGTTTGCGTACCCACCAATTTGCTGTGACGCAAGGGCGCCAACTGTCCATGGTCCACGCCAAGCAGACTCCAAGCAGACTAGAAAGTAGTATAAAAAGAACAACTGTGCGTCTTTGGTGTCTGCAGCTGTTCGTGTGCACGTCTGCAAGGGAGTATAATTGATTCTTAAGTGCTAAGCTCACTGACAAACACATTGCATTTCCTGTGACTACTTCATCATAAAGGTCAACTTGTGTTTCGCCGGTTAAATGCTTCTATTCTGAAGCTGCAGCAGTAGGAAATGTTCAATTTTTATTAGCAGTAACTTAATACAGCATTTATTTTCCAGGAATGTCACCACAGACACCCAGTTTGTAATACTCCAAATATATAAATATTGCAGTACTTTTCACCAGAGGGCCATAGGCTCAATCACCATTGAGAGATAGATAGTAACTTAACAGACATTTATTTAAATGAAAATCTTCGAGATTGCCACTTTAAGTACTATGCGTACGTACAAAATAGAAGTTCTAGTTCTTTACTTGAGTATTTCCATTAGTTAGTTTATTTCACAGATACTTTGCAGATTAACATTTTACATTTTACATTTGACATTGGTAGTTTTTTTTTTGTTTTCTTTCAGCTCTGACAGTAAAATGCTCTTCATGTGTTATTACAGCAATAATAATTCAAGAACAGTAACAGTGTGCTCTTCCTGGATGGCCTGCATGTATAGTACCTGCATGTGCTTCAGATGGCAGCTGTACACTGTGAGGAGACTCTATGGCTCATTTGACTGTGCTCCTGCAACCTGAGAATTGACTGTGTAAAAGAAGCATCCTCAGTTTGAATCTATTATCACCTGACCCTGTACTGTTTCAAGTCTGCTAGGCCCACAGACTGAATGCCTTATATTTAACCCTTTCCCTGTCTCTCTGCTGGATGGCATCCCATTTCCTTGACTATTACCAAGAGTAAATGTTTACATTCGCCCTCTACAATGAGTAATTTTTCGTGTCGAAGTTGTCTCTAACCTTTTCCTAGTCCTTTTTGTTTGGCTTTTGTTTGGCAACAGCTGTTATCATGGATTTCTTTTTTTTTTTTTTCTTTTTTTTTGGTCAGCTGTGATTGCTCCGGGCAAAACAGGAGCAGATGGTGTTTTGCTATGCATGAATGGAGCGTTAGAGGAGTTGGACTGAATAGGCCAAGTTTTGAATGGTGTCTACACAGCACCTGCCTCTTGTAGCAGCAGGGACATCCTAGTGGCATGATCTGTCTTGGCTTCACTGGCATTGTAAGGGATGAAAGAAAGAAACAGAGGGGGAACCTTGTTGGGTACCGTCCATATTTATTGATTTTCGTGCAAGTCGTGGCATAATGTGGTGTACAGTCAGTTTGAGTTAATTGGATGTGACACAGTGTGCTCATGTAATCTATCACTCCAGTCTCCTGGTACACTTTATCAGTTTTGTTGCCATAGAAACATGTTGGCTCTGTAATAGCCTATATTAACAGGCTAAGTAAGTTGCAATAAAAGGCAATTTCTGAGTTTGGATCCTCTGCAGAACACAAAGCCTATAAAAAACTGATGAAATAAATCGGAAAGTGGCAGCGGGGGGGGGGCAGCTGCATTTTACATTCTTAAACCAAACAAAGTCCAAATAAAAAGAAACTGCTATCGTTTGCATGCAATGCAGGGACATCTGTCAACCTCTGGGGCATGATGATCTGTCACAATAAAGAAAGCTTTCTCAAATCACTGACAGCTTGCAGTGCATTTTTTTTTTTTTTTCTTCAGAGCACTGTATAACTCATCAGAGAATAAATGCTCCAGATGCATTTGGTCTGCTAAATACTGACAATGCACAGTAACATACTGAGCAAACCATAATAATCTGAAACAAAGCAGCTCCTCATACGCTCACTGGTGTTATTGTCTTGAAGAGAACCGCTCCTAATAAACAGTTTTACTTTGGGCTTTAGATGTTTATTCCATGACCTTTATGATGTTGACAGCAGGGTAATAGGGGTTTGCTTAACAGCCCTCAGTCTATCCTGTGCTATACATATATAAAAATATATATATATTTGCACCACCGACTATGTTTACCAACAGTGGCACCGCTTCTTCTGGCTATATTAAACATATAACTGATGTATCCTTGCTGTATGAAGTCAAATATATTAGAAAGGCTGTATCAGAATTGTTATAGTGAGGTGGTGCACAGGCTGACAGAGGTCAAAAGACAGGCAGATCAGACTTACCATAACAGCATTCAACAAAAGAGGGGGATACGCCTAATGGCTGAATCAGTGTCACCAAGACAACATCACTGCACAGAAATCCAAGGATGGAAAATGTGTCCATTTGTGAGTTTGCATGTTCCATGTGCATGCATGTGGTTGTGAAAGCCAAAACCATGGAGAGGGAACAAGAGAAGTGCATATGGGATTATTTATGCTTGAGATCATTTTTTAAACATTTATATTTATATATTTTTTGGTATATTTTCCTGATTATTCATGAAAATGAGCACTATCTTTAATTAAGTGCTAAATCAACTTACCAATCAATGATGAACAGAGAGTTTAACGCCCCAGTTCAAAAATTTAGATAAGATTATCAGAAAGCTTGTACAAGGGTATCATAATATTTATACTAGTCCCCCTGAATGTACTATTAACTTTGCTCGGAGGCGTCGTCTGTGGCGCTCCTTTAGTCTGGCAGGTCAAAAGTTCTCTAAACAAACGTTACCATTGGTCAGGGATGTCAACAGTCCGACCAGCCAACAGTCCCCCAAACAAAGTTCACTATTCATCTAAGAGGTCAATAGTTCTCTCCATGAAGCTCATCATCGCAAGGTCAAGAATTTCTTAAATGTAGTCAGCCATTTGACTGGAGGCCTACTTCCTCCCTGTAAACAAGGCCTGGCATTGGACTTGTAGGGTCAGCTGTCTCTGCACTCCCCTGAACCAGGTCTCATCAGCAAAAAAGGCCTGTTTTCTTATTTCCTTTCTCTTAAGTAGACAAAGTTTAGTGTCAGAGCAGAGTGGCAGGTCCTGCATCTGTGACCTGAGTCCAGACTGTGAGACTGGCTGCAGCGTGGGTCTGATGGTCAGATGGTCAGTGTCAGCAGGGCTTTTGTTACGCTCACATTGTATCTGTGCACTGAACGGGAAAACAACAAAAGAGCCAAATAATTCATTAAAATACAAAATCCCCTAGCTTCCACATCTGACTCCTTAGTCATCCTTGGCACTGTGCCGAGCAACTGACCTCAGTGGGGAGGAGCAGTACAATTAGGTCACCTCGTGATTGCATTACTCAAATGACATATTAATGTCATAGTGCCCTTCATGCATTTCACCAGCGATAGTTAATGATGAGCACAGAAAGAGAGAAAAGCATGGGTGAGTCTGATTGCTTCATGCTTCTATGATCATATCATATCGCACTGTGAAAAAAAATAGACAGTCTACTGTATAAAGCAGGTGAAATTTATTTATTCACCTATTCAAATTAAACCAATCCCCCTTATAGAAGGAACAGTGTATTATCCTTGTAAATTATGTGTGTGTATAGCAATGTTTTGAAAATATCTGTAACCTTTTTATTGCAGAGTCCCATAAGTCCAACCCTGGCTGTGAGATATTTGTACACACAGTGACCGCAGTACTGAGGGGTTATGGAATAACAAGGAGCTCCATGCATTATTAATGGGCTCTGCTGTGAATCTGTTCAGAATAATAACACCGATTTCCCAGAGCCTCATTATTGTGTGTTTTTAAAGCATGTGTTTGGTATCCATGGACACCCGCTCTCACATTCTTCTTTTCTCCCCTTGTATTGAGATTCAGGTCATGCACGGCACTTGCTGTTTTTAATTTTCATTTCATCATAAGCACTTTAAGACTGTTGCCAGCACTTATTTGCAGTTTTCCTGCAGACCTCTTCACTCGGGCTTCTGACAGGACAGATGCTGCAATTAATCAAGGCAGAGAAATGGGCATCGTTTCCATAGCGAGCTGAAGAGCCAATCACCGCAGCAGCAGTGACAGGCCTCGGCCCAAATTACAAATGCGTTTCTAAAACTAACTAATTGAAAACAAACCAAAATTTAAAAATTCTATCAAGCCGCTATCACATAGGCACAGGAGCAGATTCTCGCTCGTAATTTGTAACTAACATTAACCCGCGTTTAAAATGTCTCAGCTGCCTGTGGAAAAAAGAAGGCCCTTCTCTGGGCCAGTGGATTCACAGCCCATTGTGAAGATATGATAATTATTGTTTGCCTGCCTTCCCTCCCCCGCTCGCCATATTATTCAAGGGAGCTCAGAAAACCCTTGGGGATGTCTTGGAAATGAAGCGATTTTGAAGGGAGTAAGAAAGAGGCAGAATCCAATGCACTGGTGTGTGAGAAGGGGACTGTTATTGAGACAAGTACCAGTTACATGCTGACCTTGTCCAGTATCAACACTGTTTTTACACACAGTTACAATGGACTTCCATTCAAATCACTGGGAAACAGCACACACTATAATAATGCCCACATGAATGCTCACATATCCCTGCAAAGTATTTTTTCTCTTGTAGAATTACTCAGTAGAAAACATACAAATTTATTTTGTATATCTAGTAAAGAACTGAGTGCTTTGAATATTTATTAGTGTATTTATTTTCAATAGCTAACAAGGAGACGTGAAGAAATACCTCATAAAAATTATGGCTAATGTAACTTTTGAAATAAACCGATTCCTTCAAATAAATATTTGTGATTGATAGTTTAATTTTGAACAGAGACACAAAGAAATATATAATACTTCATACAAAATTATGGCTACTATCATATTAGTGATGGAATGTCTCTGAATTCGACTTCATGGCCCAGCAAAAACTCAGACATTAAATTACTTTACCTGTTTTGAGCTGAAAACCAGTTTTCTAGAACTCCATACCGATATGCATTTATTCTATGGACAGTTTTCAGAAGCAGTTGGTTTTTTTTTAAGCAAGATACAAACAAAATTAATTGCTGCTATTGTAACTCATAAAAAAGTATAAAAGAGCAGAAATGCACTATGTGATATAGCAATCCACAGGTCGTTAAACAATGTTTTAATTAAAGCCTCACATATTAAAACTTTACAACAGGTGATATGAAAAATGTACAACATTTTCTTTTTTTTCCAGGGACTTCTATACAGCTGGCAAAAATACCTCCGATGCCTTTTCAGTTGGCTTTGGCAGTGCAACAAACCGGCTCTGCAAGTTTTCTTTTTTCCTTTTTTAAAACAATGACGGTATCAAGGAGCAGAGTAAAAATACATCAATCCCCAAACCATCCTCCTTGATCCGGAAATTTTTGTTTACCATAAAATATCCCCTTTGTTACACAAAATAAAAACATAATTTAATTGTTAAACATCTGAAGTAAAAACAAATAGATAAAAGAACAATTTTTTTTTTTTTTGGAGGGGTGGTGGTGGGGGGGTTGTTTTGGGGGGGGGGTTGCCAGTTACACGCTTTTGGGCAAATCACCTGGAGGGTAGATTACTGGATAAAGGAGGTCTCATCTCTCCCCACTCTACAAAACATGTACAGCAGATTACAGCTACAGTTTGATGATGTGATAACATAAATGATTTATGGCAGTCTCTGTCTCAGTCTGTTCAGTCAGTCATCCAGAGATCTGCATCCCAAGATCTCTTATTTTCAGTTCCCCTTATTCTTCAAGACACTGTCTGCATTTGTGACATGGTTTATGTGTGTTCAAATATCACCGGGCCTCTGACATGTGACAATTTCATCAATGATTTCTTCCATGCCATTTCTGAACAGTTACATCTGCGAGAATGATTGGTGAAAGAGAAAGGTTGGAGTAAAGAAAGTCTTGTTATATACTGGCCAGTGTTGGAACAAACACTGATGTGTGGGTTACTGGTTTCCAGCAAGGATCAGGTGAGTCATTCAGTCCAGGCAAGAGCTGATAAAAATCCTTTGTTTAAAACGCATTCAAAATGTCCTTTTGCTGCGGTGAACTGACAACTCTGGCCTCATAAATAAAGCTTTATTGTTAAATAAAACAGTGAAAGACACATCTTTCAACATCTTGTGTGCCCAGTCATTTTAAATCGACAACTGAAAGACCTCACAAACAAACAAATAAACAATCACTGGGCGCTTGCCCTAACAGGCATCTGTCATAGCTTAGCCTATTTTATAGACAAAAACCCCAGCTAACATGTTTACCTCCTGTACACGCGTGTGCATATCCGTCTATAACAATGGACAAGTTCTTTGTATAACATTCTAAATCTTACACACTTCTTAAGTGCAACTTAGAAAAGCAACATGGAATGATGCTTTTATTTTATTCCTGTTCTTTGAGATAGGATTTCCATTTGGCTCAGTAAATGCTGACCTGGGACAGGACCTGGGCGTGGGCCTGGATTTGGGAGGGGTGTGGTTGCTGCTGTGGGGCTGGCTGGGGGCTGCCAAGCGATGCAGAACCTCCCACTGAATGGGGTGTACCAGGAGAGTGCTGGGGTGGGGAACACTGGGACTGGTGCTGCTGCTGCTGCTGCTGTTGTTGCTGCTGGAGATGTTGAATCTGCTGCTGATGCAGCTGATGCTGCAACTGCATGTGCTGCAGCTGTATCTGCTGTTGCTGCTGCTGTTGCTGCTGCTGCTGCTGCTGCTGTTGTTGCTGCTGCTGTTGTTGTTGCTGCTGCTGCAGGTGGTGCTGCTGCAGCTGTTGCTGGAGGTGGTGTTGGAAATGCTGGTGCTGCATCTGTTGCTGGATCTGCTGGTGATGCATCTGCTGCTGCTGCATCTGATGGTGCTGGAGGTGCTGCTGCATCTGCTGCTGCTGTTGCTGCTGCTGGAGCTGCTGCATTGCATGCTGCTGCACTGGTTGCATGGGTGGGCTCATCTGAGACACCGCTGTGGATTGGGCACCTGCCACCATGGCTCCTCCGGCACCCATCTGGCCAAGCAGCTGCGGTGGCATCCCGGAGGACATGTTCTGGTGGGAAACTGTGACTGAGGTCACGATCTGACTGCCCCCTAGTCTCATCTGCAGAGGTTTCGGGGCAATGGCCCGTGGTAGGGCTTGTTGGAGGGCCTGGGATGCTGATGACATGGAGGGGTGCTGGTTGAGGGGTGAAGGCAGCACCAGGCCTGGGGACAGGCTGGTGGAGGCCAGGGTCTGCTGCACTGAGCGGATAGTCTGGGCCTCAGCTGATTCTGCTGCGGCCTGAAAGGAGAAAAAAATATCAGAAATGATCGATAAAGCACCAGCTTTCGCAGAATTCTTCAATATACAAGTATACAGTTAAATTCTTTCTACAAATTCACAGTGCATAATACAGTATATTACAAAGAATCCTGAGAAATTATATTTAGTGTACTGTCAAAATCACACAATTTTCAGGTGAAAACAAGAAGTGGTTTCTCACCTTGGAAACCAGGCTAGCACGGTATGCTGCAAGGGCTTTTAAATATTCTTTCTTGGCAGCTTCCGTTTTGCTTTTGTAAACCTGTAATGACACAAAGTTACATGTGAATGGACACGGGTTAAATGGACAGGTTCTTTTTAATTAGAGATAATTCCTTCCTAATGCAACATACATTACACACATATACCATATATATTCCACATATACATAAAATAAATCCACATTTGTTTTCTGCCAGTTGTCTGAATAACTACATTTTGTAGTACCTGCTTCTGCTCCTCTCCCAGACCATCCCACATGGAGGCCACAATCTTGGACACTTCTCCGAAGGTGGCGTTGGGATTCTGACCCTTGATGGCAGCCTGGGTGTCTCTGAAGAAAAGGGCATAAGCTGACACTGGCTTCTGAGGCTCATTGGGATCCTTCTTCTTCTTCTTCTTAGGAGTCTTGGGCTTCTTTGTGGGATCTATGGGGGCTGGTCGCTTCTCTCCAATCACCTGCAATGATTTCAATTTTTGAGATGATAGAAAGAATTTTTAAAAAAATGCTTTTTAAATCAGCAGGTTAATTCCCAACAATTACCATACAACTAACTCACCCTGTTGCCATCGTCCTGGTCATCCTCATTTATTGAGCTGGAGGGGGACGGTGTGGCGGACTTGCTGGCAGGCGGAGATGGGGACGTATGGGTGATGCTGGGTCCTGCCATGTTAAGGCTCAACTGTGCGTTGAGTTGGGATTGGTTGATGGTGGTCAGCTGATTCCGTGATAGCATCCCGTTGGAGCTGTTCATGCTGATGATGGATTTCATCACCATGGCTGGGTTGGGTGGGTACTGGCGAAGGTGGCCTGGCCCCACATTCTGTGATACAAAAGCAAAGAGAAGGGTTAATGAGAAAGCAATAATATAATATTTAATGGAATATTTTACTGACCCATGTTCCTCTGCTTTCACACTGCTGCACAAAAGATATCTCTCTACACATTATAACACCCTGCTTCGCAGTGAATGAATATCATGAAGCTGTATCCCTTTACCAGAGAGGAAATCGGGTCATTGGATTCTTTGGATTGTTACGTGGCGGATCACATGTCACAATGTCCTGGGTCTTAAATGTCTCTATTGCAGGCCATGATAAATTATCTTGACACCCGAGTAGCCATTTTATAAGCCAGTAATAGATGGCTACACAGCTCAGTTGATTCATTTCAAAACTCTATTATATGGAAATTTGTGGCACAGCTTTTGACTGCTCGGTCCCTGAAGGGGAAAAGTGGACTCAGTCCCCCCCACTGTGATTACTTCAAAATGTTTGTTACAGTCGCAGCTTGTATGCATGCACCTACATGTCACTTTAGTTTGAGGCGACCACAAGTCTACATGCTTTAGTGTAATCTAACTTTAAACTTATAACTCTGTGAAAGAGGCACCTTTCATTGATCACGTTTGACCACCAAAGAGTGGAAAAAGACTTCTATATAATCAAATCCATAAATCAACCAGTTGAAGGTATGAAGCCTAAGAGCTTTGGACAGGTCACCTCTCTCCTACCATCGAGGGTATAATGTAATAACATTTTCAAAATCTCTTGAACTTTTCTCCTGGTAAAACATTCAGTTCTTGAAAGAGTCTTAGAGAAGGTGTAGGGAACATGTTTGCATTGATTGTGGTGAGGATGAAGTTATGAGGCCTGCTAGCTCCCCAGAGGGAGACTGATCAGAGAGCCAACAGAGCTGACGTGGAACAGAGGAGGGGACGTGAACACAACAGAAAAGGTGATTTGTTCTCCCTGGGTACATCCATCTGGTATTCAGTAGCACAAACTCAATCTCTGCCAACATCAACACATCATAAACCCACGCACCTGGCGTTATTGAAAGAACCTTATGAATGCCCGTCCTCAAAAACAATATTGTAACACCATTTCAGACAGAAACATATTGGATCTACGATCCATTTCTTTCTCATATGCCATGTCTACTGCTTATCATAAATACAATCTATGAAGTTAGAGCAGATTTATATTTACATGTGCGAGGAAGATTGTGCGAAAGGTGAGACAAAGGTGGGGAAGAACTGAAGAAGTATTGTTGTGACTCTTCAAATATGGAAGCCTTCAGTTCTTTCAAAAATAAAAGCTGCAATAAACAAGCCTGTGACCAAATGACTGTGATTTACATATCTGCAACCCACCATGTTCCAATTGCTATTGTCATCTTCATTACTGAGAACACGATGGCTCGCAGTTTGCTCTCTGCTCGCTGTGAACATCAAAGACGCACACACTGAGCTCATTAGTCGTGGCCATCTGTATAATAACACTTTTTCCCAATCCCAATGATGCAGTTTTGATTTAGAGCAATGGCCCATTCTGCCATTGTTTGGAATATGGTGATCTCTTATGAATTTCCTTTGGATGTTGTGCATTTTTAAAAAATGCACTAATGACCACAGTTAAACACTTAATCATATCACATTCAACATGCTGCACATATTATAGCAATAACTGGAATAGCAGCGGTTTTGCTATTCACTTTATGTTACAGAAGAGGGAAGACAGTTGTGTCACTGAAACTCCAGCATTAGCATGATTCTGATTTGAATGAAAAGATAACAGCTAATAACACACTAGTGAAAGAAATCATCTTAAATAACAGTTGCCTTGATTGTGAATATGAATCTGGTACTAGGTTGTTTATTTATGTCCCTCTGCCTTCTCATTTGCATTTTGATTGCAGTATTGTCAGCAGTCACAGCAGACATCTAACCAGATATTTTGATAGTCATTGTAAATCCGCAAATAAGTCCTTATCTTGAGTACACAGTGGCCAGATGTGCCCTCCTCAGTCGGGATTGTGTGCGGCTAGGTGTGTTGTCTGTCTGTGTGTTTGTACTTCAAACACTAACAAGCTGACATCTACTCTGTAATCAATAAAAATATATATTTTTTTTTTTTGGTAAATTCAGTTCATAATGTTCTCCATTTTGTTGCTTTTAATGTCAAAGCTGAAATAGTTGGAATCAACATTATGCATTACTGTTGGCTTCATCCACTCTTAACACAGCAAACACTCCACACATAGCCACATAACGCATCTCAAAAGATGAGAAAAAATAACCCACAATTGACACTATGTGTGAACCTTTTCCACAATAAACGCAGGCCAATAAACACAGCAACTGGACGCAGAATGCAACATTATGCATTCACCGAGTGATAAAAATCTCAACACTGATGTCAATGAAAGCCAGTTCCGGTCTGTTCTTAAAGATATTGGAAATCAGAATTTGGGGAGAATTTATGAACAGTGGCACTACGCACTAAGCTGTAACAGGCTGAAAAGAATGTTAACAAGTTCAATTTCCATTCAATCAATGCTAGAGCTCTTGGAAATGTTCCATGGCAGGAGAGGGGTAAAATCATCTATATGGTAATTATAAGGATGAATCCCCCAGTAACTTTCGCCAGCATGAAAGGTCAGTCCTATTAAAGATAGTTTATCAGCGCTCTGCACATATTCCTTTACTCGGCTTCTAAACGGGTACATCATTTTATTTTTTTTTTCCTCCATTTTCTGCAACCTGCTGAAGTCTGTGCTTAAGCCAAATGAGAAAATGGAATTCTGAATGCCGGTAAAGGCTATAATAGCATGAAGATAAATTGTTTTTCTTTCCCCTGCCCTGTCTCAGTCAAACACACTTCTCTCTCTTTCTCTCTCTCTGTGGTGTGCAAACTCAGACTATCTATCTCCCCAACCTATAACCCCCACTTAAAAACAAATCTCTCTCCCTCTCACCCCGTTCTCCTCCCCCCCTCAGACTGTGAGGCCAGGAGGTTCCCTCTCCTTGGTCCGGTACAGGCGCTGACCCATACCCCTCTCCACCATTTCTCCTGATGCATTATGGGTATTTAAAACGTGTCCAACATGACATCATTTCATCTTGAAAGCTGCCTGAGAAAAGTAAGAATCAATCATGCAGAAGGTCAAGCTGAGACTTCATTACAAGTATTGCATGCCTGCATGAATATCTTTCATTTCTGACTGACCCAATATGTCACAATAGTGGCCTGTCGAGGGAGAAAAGAAAAAAGAAACGAAGCGAAAAAAAATCCACTCTCTTAAATTGATGTACAACTCATGTCAGTGCTTCTTGGCTTGGGAGGGAGATAAGAGGGAAGTGTAGAGAAACATGCTTTCTGCAACAGTGCTCACATTTTCCATTTGATTCAGGATATAGTGGTTTTTGACCAGTCAAAACCAAGGATATTATACTTACTGGCAATCTCCACAATATCAAAGCATATCAAATCATGTGAACAACAAACTGCAAATGGCTTTTTCAGCCTCACTTTCATCTTGCATGATGCATGTGGTCCAAACACTATCTTGGGTTAGACATTAGCATATCTTTGCTGCTGTAAAGCTAATGACATGTGAAACAGCCAGTCTGTAATGAAAAATATATAATACATCACCACATAGTGGTAAATGTAATAAGACAGCAGGGCTCATATCTCCTAAATATTGATTTTAACATGTAATACAACTAGTTGACTACTGTAGGTTTCGAATCCAATCGTGGAGGACACAGAGCCCATTTCAGTGCACGCTTACATGTGTCAAGAAAACCCTAAAATGCGGCGAAGGCACCAGGTGTTTTTTGAAATAGAACCCAGAGACCCTTGCTGTGCAGAAGGGAGAAAAATCGAGAAGAAATTGTGAATAAAGCAATACTGGCAGCTCTAACTCTAGTACTATTTGGCACTATTGAGACTCAATCACAGATTAGGGGGACACATGCTGGGAGACAAAAATGAGAGTCAGAAGCTTGTTAGGAGAGCAGATTAAATAAATAATGACTTAAGATTCAGGGCTTGCCAGGCACATTGCAGCTGAGAAAATGTATTTCTCTTTGTAGAAGCGCGGCATCTGTGGCCAATTTGCAAGACATACGCTGAACGTTACGGGGACAGGAATTAGCAGAACACTTGGCAATGCAATGACATGGAAGAAGCTTCTGAAAATATCCCAGGTATATTCACTGGTTGGGTTTCTCATTAAGTTCTGATAAGAGACAGGCTTTCACACACACTAAATATTCTCCACCAGTAAGCTAGAAAGAAAACCAAGACAAGTGTTTGGGAAATATGAGTATGGTGGCTTGATGAAAAATGTAATTGCAACAGTGCACGGTTTATTTGTTTGGCCCTGCAGCCATAACAAATAACACAGAATGTAATCATGTATATAAGGTTGTCATCCCTTTATCAGTGTGCTGACAAAATGACAAAACACCCCTCTTAGGGCCTTCGTAAATCATTGTCTCTGTATATAGAGAATGCACTGCAAACAGCACTGTTACTTATCTCATTTAAAAGTTGCATTCTCTTTTCAAGACAAAGATTAAAACCGTAGATGAATAGAATTTCTATAGGCATTGTCACAAGACTTTTGGGGATCAATCCCATTTACAGGAAAAATGAAGGGCCACCACAAGCCTTCCTGCGGTACAATGTGTGATGACTGATAACGAGTGAGTGGTGTGCTGACGACAATGCCACAAGGCAAGGAGCAGAAACCCATATTCTCCCCTCAGTTTTTAATAGAGTCTCTGCACAATCAGAGACATGAGCCATGCAAATGGTGTTAAAGAGGAATAATGTTTGAGAATCAAATCTAATCCTCCAGCAAGTCGTGAGAACAGTCAGGAATGTAATTGTGTCAAGGTTCTGTTTCTTCCAGATGTAGAAAGCTTAACTGACCATGAAATGAAAATTCTTTAGGCAAAAGCCTTCTGGGGCTCACTTACTGTATGCAGCAGAGATATTTTAAGAGCTGCAATTATTTTACATACCAGAAGCATGGAAGCAGGAAAAAGAGCTGTAAAGTTTTATAGCCCCTTCCCATATGGAATGTAAATAAATATCGCTAATATCAATGTGATTCAACAAATGTGTTACAGAGAAGGGGAGAAGCAGGGGGTCTAAAACACATTTCATTTATTCACACAGTTACAATGATAATGGCACCTTTTCTGTACTTTTTGGTTCACAAAGCAAATTCAGCATCAATATCATCATCTCTCCGCTCATGCCCTTGTCCTTTCATTTCTTTTCTCCTAAATGAATTTTCCATTTTTGTAATAGGTCTGTAAGACAACTAGTCAGCCAGTGACATTTCCATTTTTCCTCCTCAATGCTTCTATGATTGTGGCATTTGAAAATGCCTTTCCACCCCAAGACAACAATCTCACAATCTTCAGCACAAAACAGTATCAACATAAAGAGAGTGATTACTTCGTCTACTGTTCCGTGTTTGACCATCTGTGTCATAGGAAAGGAGGATTAAGCTAAATATATGTTCGTCAAGACCTCACTAGCAGGGCAATTCGCAACAACACAAAGACAAAGCAGATCCTAAACTCCACACAAAGCAATGTGTCTTTTTTGAAGACCTTGTGAGCCATTGGACAAATGCATGCATCAGCATTTACAGCAGAAAAAAAAAAAAAGTCTTCTGGAGGCAACATGGATTAAATATGAGCATGTGAAACTGTGGCACTTTTGGGTCCCATTTTCACTTTCCTTCTGGGGCTGAATGCGCTTTGTACTTTAACACCTGTGATCTATTCACATCTGCTCACCTTACAGAGGGGGATCATCTGTGCTCTGTGTGCTTTTAAAAAAAATTTCCTCACAGTAAGTAACATAATATCATGACATTTACTCAATGTGATCATATACCTCCTGTGTTGTAAACAAGGCCAGATGCTGTGCCAGATGCACTGCCAACAGGAGGCGTACAAAAACTGTGAAGGTGACATTGTGGTTCAGTATAAGGGCTCATTTAAGGACTATATGCTTCTAGTATCAGGGGTCTCCAGTATAATCATATCGCTCATGTTTGGTTACCACATCTGGAGATGCAGCTACAAGATGGACACATGCTAGAGCAGTGCTAGTGCAGGATCACTGTGTGTTGACAAATGAGGATAACATTTCTCTAGTCACAGAAAATAAACAGACTTCTTGATTTACTAGTGGTATAAATGCATAGCAGTGCTCACCACAGGTTGGCCGTTGTTGACAGACATCCCTTCCTGGTCCATCATGTTGCGTGAGATGGTAATAGAGGGCAGATCCAGGCTCTGAGGGGGGAACTGAGGGATTAATGGACCCCTGTGTGGACCCGGGGGCTCTGGCATTGCTGGGAAAGGTGAGTCGACTTCCGACAGACCCAGACCGGACTCCGTTTCAGGTGGTGGTGTAATCGGAGGAATCTCAAACTCCTCGTCGCCCAAGCTGGGCGTATGAAAAGTCTGAAAAGAAGGAAGGAAAAGGAAAGTCATGAAATACATAAATGCAACGCATTCACTGAGGCGGGCCTTATCTAACATGCCGGAAGGAAACCTTCAGGCATTAAATCAGACAACTTTGTTAAAGAGAGGGAGTGATTTAGTGTAGTGGTAATACACTTGTCTGGAAGTGCACTAAGATGTAACATTTCCTAAACCTATTAAAGTCCACTTTGAGTAAAAAGAAGGAAAAAGGCAAGTGCGGAAGAAGACGTCAAAAGCAAAAATATCACGCAGCAATCACGGGAGAGAGAGGATACATAATAAAAGCCCTTAATCTTGGGGATGGAAGATGTTGGGTTGAAGTGCAATGAAAATACACGTCACAGGGAGATGGGTTTAAAGAACATTTTCAAAGATTATTACGCTTGGCCAGAAGTGTTTCTTTTTGTTCCCCTTTCCTGCACCCTTAAATCTGCTCATCAAACAGCCTAATCCTTCTGCCTTTCAAATTAAAGCTTTTGGTCACACTTAATTTGCTTATATGCCTTCTTGGAGATGGGACTGTTCACCTACTTGGGTCTTGTTGTCATCTGAACATTGCATTAAGCTACACTCTGGAATGCCAATATATTCATAACCTCACAATGACCACACTGCAGGTCCACATAAATGCAGCTGAACACAGGGCCAAACGGTGTGCTATCTGGGGTTCTGGGCTCAGCTACCACTGTTGAGTTACTGAAAACCTCTTCAAAACATGGGTCTCTTACTAAAGGTGATATGGCTTTAACTGCTAACATGGCTTGGCATACTGCTTGAAAGCATAGTGGTATAGTGCTATAATCATATTAAACTCCCAACGCTGTTGGAAATTCTGTTGGAAATGAAACAAACAGATGCCAGCTCTACTTTGGGAGTGATTCAGGTGGATCTCAAACACTATTTTCTTGTCCTTGAGTCACTTTTACAGCAGTGTTTAAGACCTGCCTCTCAAGACCTCATCAACAGTTTCTCACTCTTAACAAAATTTGACAACATTACAGCACACATAAAGCATCGTAGCCTGGCTTGTCACATATGAATCAAACTCCTACCATTACCGAGGTGAAGTTCTACTAATCTCAAAGGATACTACACTCAACAACAGAGCTAACCAGCCCTGTCTCCCCTGTCTTCATCGGCTCTGTCTCTCTGTCTCCGGTAGGGGATGGAATGTAAAAAGGGGGACAACGGAGGGAATATGCCAACACAGCCCTTGATTAGGGAGTATTAATGTTCTCCTTGCTTGCTTTAGCACACAGACACTTGAAACTAATTCATTGCCTAGTCAGGGCAGCTGTCTTGACAAGCACTGATGAATTCCTGTGGCAGAGACAGCTAATAGAGTTTTCATTCCCCCTTTTCTTTCTCTCTTCCTGCTCTCTACCACTGTTTCACTTTTCAATGCTTGTTTCACAGCTAGAGATTCAGTTCTCCTTTCAGAAGGAGCTAAGGTCATATTCATCACAGCCCTGGCCTCTGGCTCGCAGAGTGCAGAATAAATCACTAGCACCTTCAGTAGGAACCATTTGCTCTAAGTCTTCTGCTGTCATATTATGCTTCTGTCCATTTCAAAAACCTCCAGAACATCCAACCATCCATCCATTAGCTGTACCGCTTATTCTTTGAGGGTTCAAACATTCTTGCTGTGAGGCAACAGCACCACCATGCCGCATTCCTCTGTAACTTATTTCACAATAATTCCTGTTCAGCATCATGTGAATAAAAACACAAATTGTTTATAAAGTTAATAAAACAAAGCTGTCATGAGTCATGGACCGCAAGGTCCAGTAGCACATGGAAAGGATAAGAGATCGTCCATCATCTCAGTCTTCATTCATCTTTTTCAACTTCCCCTGTAGAGCAATGTCAATCTCCACACTAGCCTCAAGATCTATGGTCGCAGTCTAATCTGTATCATGTCATGTAACAATCTGAAAACACTGTCACACTATTATAACCTCTCTGACAGAAAAGTGTCAGCCCTGACTTGGTCTCCTCTGTCCAGTGCAGTCAGATGCACAGCAAAAGCTGTGATACTTTGGCTACATTTAACCACAAAAGCCCATGAAGGGATGCGTTTGAGGAGAAAAATTATAGTATGGTTACTATTTGCTGATGTAAGCAGGCTTCTTGTGGTGTTACATAGTGTAAGGTAAATCAGGCCAGAACTATATAAGCCCCTGGATCCTATAGGCTGGTCCACCATGGCCTGAATTACAGACCCAACCTGGAGATTAGAGACAAATGTCAACGAATGTTGGCTGAGGTGAGCTCCACTTTTGTAGGGGAGAAGCACAAGCATGACTGTGACCTTTAACTGAAACACAGACATTCACTTGGAGGAGAGGTGTGCTGGTGTTTAGTGTCTGCTAGACAGCATGGGAGTGGAAGATAGAGAAAGAAAAAAACAGTTGGGGAGCAAGATCAGTATTAAAGACTGTGCCTGTGTGAATCGTCTCTCTTTGTTAATTTGTTGATACAAATTAACATCTGCACAAGGGGCACTGATAATGGAGACATGGCGTTTGTGTCTCATTTGGTGGGGTATGGAAGATGTCAGCTGTCTGCAAAGAAAAGGCTCTCTCCCTGGGGAAGAGGTGCGAGATTTAACTGGAACCCACAGAGTGTTACAGTGTTGCACACTGTCTGGTGTCATTTCACATAAAGCCAGTCTAATTCTGCACCAGGAGCAGCTTAGGGGGCTCTGATCGGAGATTAAGAGATGCACAATCCACTTTCTTCGCATCACCAGCCTGATTATCCATTTAAATTGTTCTGAAAGCCTCAGCAGAGCCAAGTGCCAAGCCAGATGCTGGCTTGGGATGTGCAGGCATGTACATGTTGAGGGGTGGGCAAGGGAGAGCATAACAAAGAGAGAGAGAGAAAGAGTAGTGTGTATTTGTCTTTCCATTGGCAGCCACAGAGTTCAGTGGTATGAGGGCAGAGCAGTGCTTGTAACAGAGAGGCCTGATGTACCCAGCAGGAGCATCCTGAGCAGGTGTGTGGCAAATCTCCAGTCCTCAGTGCCTATTGGAGGTGGTAAACCTGGACCAAACTGTACTGTGCTGCAAATTAGTCTCAACAGTCCTTATATTTTCCTTGGAAAAATTTAGATGTGAGGTTATTTAATTGAAGTTAAAAAAAAAAAAAGTCTCATGCTGTAAGTTGTCAGTTGCATTATGGACTATAAACCCTCCGTTACACTCTTAAGTGTAAGACCAGGACCAGCACTAGTGCTAACATGCTGATATGTAGCAGGTAAAACGTTTAGCATGTTCACCATCTTAATTAGCATGTTAGCCTGCTAACATTTGATAAGTAGAATGGCACTCAGTAGAGAGGGGTAATGAACGTGTGCAACACATGTCATGTCAATTCATCCAAAACCGGAGACATTTCACTCAAAACCATAAATTTGAATCTCATGGTGGCACTAGAGGAAAAGTGAGGGGACCATCAATTCATATTCATGAGTATTCATCCTCTAGGAACCATGAGTATCTGTACCAAAGTTCATGACAACAGTTGTTGAAATATTTCAGTCTGGACCAAAGTGGTGAACCAATTAACCAAACACAAGAAAGACCCGTCTCTAGATGCTGCTACCATGGATAAAAAATGATCCACTAACAAACATAAGTGCAAAAGGTCTTTGCAAGGTCTTGTGGTACACAGTATGAGTTGGTTTACATAGAGTATATGTCCACTATTTTAACTCTATATATAATAAATAAAACCTACTATAATGTTCACAAAAATAAAAACACACACAGAGGTGAACAGGGGATGTGTATTACTGAATTTTCCCTTCTGACGTTTTATCCCTTTCCTGCCATGATACTCTTTCAATATCAGGACAAAGAGCAAGAAAAAGCTTTTCAGGCAATATTCCCAGTCCTTCAATAAACGTAGTAATGCAATTCACAGATGCAATAACCAAGACTTGTTAAAGGCAGCATTATACAATTACTGCATATAATAGGCCTCAGAATCAATAGAGACAGGATTGAGGATAGAGTTTCAAATATCTAGACAGGCAGAGTGCAGCTACTCAAATGACAACATCAACCATTGCACCCCTAAACAACATTATTTCAAATTTGGATCATTTGTAGTCCATTTCTACATATTTATAGTTCATTACATGTCTCTAATTTGATTTGGAAAGTAAAGTGATACATTTGAGTGGAACACAATCTCAGTGTACAGTATCATTTTCCCTGAGGGAAGCAGTCAAGCTTTCCCTGCTAGGATGTATGCTTTACCAGGCACACCAAGGTCATCTTATCTCATCCTCTAAGTGCATAAGGTAAATGATACACCGGCCATCTAAACAGCAAATACAGGTCTGCTGTTCTGATGTAGAAGCATTCTGCCTTGAGCATAAACACATTTTAAATATACAGTATGTGTTGTGAGGAAAATAGTATCATGGTGAAAACAGGTTTATATTTAGTTTATATTCCGTTTTAGTTTTAAGGCACAAGGTTTCTAATGCTTAGAGCACAAAAATGGTGAACAACCATCTCCTTTGAGCCAAGAGTCAAAGCCCTGACAACATCAGTGGTAAAATAAATTCTCACCAAAGACAACAAACTGTAACATGTATCCAAGTGAAACTATGTACCTTTTGCAGAAAGAAATAACACCATCTTACAAATAAAAAGTTTAATTTATAAGCAGTAAAACAAACCCTTGGTCAATTCAGCACTCTTTGGATGTTGCTGCTTCAGTCTCACTGGGCTGTTAGCAAAAGTTACATAGTCTCACTTTACGTCAACAAGCAAGCAAGCAACAGAACCCTGGAAGGTTCTGGAGAGAGGTACAGGAGAGGACACTTATACAGCATTTTTTTCACGTAAAATAACAGGTGGATTTAAAAAAAAAAAAAATAAAAAAAATTAAAAAAAAGACAGCAAGGGCAGCAAGATTGTTAACTGTCATTATTCACACCAGTAAAATTTCACTAGGTTGGAGCTAAGCACTGATGCTAACTTAAATGCTTGTGAAAACCTGATAAAATAATCCTTTTTTAAATGATTTTCTTAAATTGAAATAGAAAATGTATGTCACAGTGCAAATGCAAGCTAGCATTCTAGCTTGGCAAACAACAGGATCTTTCTACACAGGCTAAAAATTTGTGAGCTAATCCAATGAATAACTCTAAGCTAATGATATTTTTTCAGACGTAAACTTGAGAACGAGATGTAGCTACACAAAAAGTAGGAGTGTATTTTCATAAAATACATAAAGGGTGCATCTTTTTACGCATTAACCCTCTAGTTTTGTTTGATAACAATAGCTAACCAAATGTGGTGGCATGAATTTAGCCTTGCTGTCATACTTAGCTTTTCATCATGGAGCCCTCATAAAGAAGACTTCCTTTCCCATTGTACCCTCAGCCCAAGGCAGACACATTAAGTAGATTAATATAGCATTACAGTGGAGATAGTGTGAAACTTCACAACTCAAAGAGGAAGTCACTTTAATCTTAGTTTAGCTCAGGTTGCAACAAACAATACTTTGGACACTCCAACGCTTGACAAGAAATTTCTATGCTTAAGACTTCTCTCTCTCTCTCCTTCTAAGCACAATACCATCTGTGCCTTAACACTGGAAACAGTTGTTCCTTTTGATAAAATGCAAATGAGCTGGGCTGTTTTTATGAAGTAGTCCCCCCTCCTCCCCCGGCCCATCCCCCCTTTTCCTTGACTGCCACAGTGGGCCCTCACAGCTGGGGGCTGAATGCTATCCATGCAGCTTGTGTCGGCGTGGTCCCTAATGCATTGGGCCTCAGCAGCCTGTGGATACAGAGGATGCGTCCACTCAGCGTAAATGTGGGGGAAAATTAAACTTCTCCCGTAACACTCTGTGGCTTTGTAAAGCAGCCACTTTATGAACAGGAGGTCACACGCTCCAAACACTTCTGAGCTTGAATGTCACTGTTCTGTCTCAACTGTTCAACTGGCATGAATGAAAACAATAAGGTTAACAATGACATCTATCGCAGTATTTTTGAGCTGTAGAGTGATACTTTACTGTGGGTTTTGAAGCCAGATTAATCTCCTCTGCTAAACTGGACGAGATTGGCACATTTGAACCACGGAGGATGACGGTTATTTTTGGTGCACTTGTCTCTAATGACAGGGCAGTGGAGTGGGTGGAGAGGAAATAAAACGGGTAAATTTAGTACACTGTTAGGACTACTATGGCTCCGGAGAAACAACTATTACCTTCTGTCTTTTAATGCGACAGAGCAGTACGCAGAGTTATTACAGCAGCTCCATAGCCAAAGATTGTTGGTGACATTTCGCTTTTTGTAAGTGCCAGCAGATAGAGCGGCTCAGAGAGTGACAGAGCTACAGAATCTCTTTGGGCTCCTTCATTATGTCTTTGAAAAGAGGAAGAAAACAGGTGTGTATCCTCAGCTTCCTGAGATATCACTTTATCTTGGAGAGTCCAGTCAAGGCAGTCAGATCACATCAGCATCAGCTCTCAGAAGTTAATATGAGACAGTATAGGGTGAGCCTATAGCTCATCTTTTTGTAAGCTTAGAGTGTTGTACGGGGCTCAGGACAGGCAGCACTTGAGCATGCAGCATTTCAGGTAATAAAAATAATGTAGCCTATCATTAAAAATTGAAAAATTCAAATTGGAGTTTCTTTATGGATATTTTAGAGGGCTTTACTTTATGAAACATAGGGCGTCTGCTTCATAATATTGGTTTTTACTTTGCCCATCTACATTTCCTTAAATAATGAATCAAAGAGAAATGTCAATAGAAAAGCAAAATACATGACCCCTAAGACAAGGTTTAACTACATGAGAAATATACTTATGTATAACCAAGTAAGAAAATGAGAAAGAAACATTACCGACCCTGTACTTGGGCTTTATTTATATTGGAAAGGACGTTTGCATTAGTTGAATTTCCAATGTTCAAAAGGGAATTTTACTATGGAAAAAAGTAAAGTATACTCACATCACCAGCAGCAAGCAGGGCACCGTTCGCCTCCGCCATGTTCATGTAGTTGTTGTTATTCTGGAACTGCAAATGACAACAAAAAACACAATCAGCCTACTAGTGTCCAGATAACATCCAGTGTAACTTGAGCTGCTCCCCTTTCATAATGGACACCTATCACTCAAACAGATTGTCACCCTTGGCTCTGAATGTTTACAGACTGACTTAACCCCTTTCTCTACGTGCACGGGTGCATTCTGCCACTCTGCCATTATTGTGACATGACAAGAGGTATGTGAGAGGCCCAGGCCAATTCAAACCAGGGTAATGAGAATCTGGTCTGGCTATTCAGCTCTTATGGGATGGCAATTAAGGATATGTTTGCATCACAAAGCCAAGTATCAAGATGCACTGGCAGGTTATTAACTTCAAATAACCTATGGGATGTTGTGATACTGAGGGGAAATAAGTAGGTGGAGAGTGTTTTTAATATGGGCGGATCTGGGTTTAACAATTAATTTCACTTTTTTACATTTATCCATGCTTATGAAGAATTCCGATTTGAACAAAAAAGTATTTTGGGTCCATCCTATTTAGTGTAACAAATACAAGGTATTATGCTCAAGCATTTACCTGTTAATATCAGAGTGGATGTCAGAGTAATAACTTTATAAAATGAAACCAATAGTGGTGAAATAATGAGTGTCACGCTTTAAAGACACATTAGTGTTTAAGATGGTCGATAAACTATTAAAACCAAGTACTTTAGTAAGAAATAACATGTTTTCACAACACCACCACCCCCCAACCCACACATAGCCTGCTGGCAAAATGGCAGCCACTTCCTTTCTTCAGAGACACAACCATGCTGACAGGTAGGAACAATGGGACATAGAATGAAGAATTATGGGCTAGCAGCTGGGCCCAGGAGCACAATGCACCTCTCTGTGAGTGAGGAGTGCAAAACCCAGCCTACACGGCTCAGAGGAGAAAGAATCACAGTGCGTTTGCGTCTTCATGAGGTTCCAATGAGAACACGCTCCCTATTTTCAACAAAGCTCTGCAGTAATCTCTTTTGTGTGTTTATTACAAAGTCACTCTCTTAAAACATTATGAGTGATGAGGAACTCCAACACACAGAGAGAAAAAAATGTCTTCTTATATGAGCAGAAGCCAAACAATAGTGGAAACAAATTAAGATCAGAGCGAACTGAGAAGTGCATTAATATATTTTCTAGCCCTCTGTGTTTTTTTTCTTTTCTCCTTTTCTTCTGAGTGGTTAGTATGCGAATGTAATTACCGAAAGAGCTGCTGCTAATCAACTGCGAATGGTATCCATTAATTAGTCTATGCCCCGGAGAGAGAGTGGGGAATCAGCAGCAATGTTAACAGTGTTACGCACCAATGAGAAGGGGACCCACAAGCTCTGCTAGCAGTTGCTGAAGCAGGTGGTTCGTGCTGTCTAGGCCTCTGGTGCCATCTTACCTGGAGCTGCCCCACTAAACTATAACTGACTCGAGCACTGGGGTTTACATGTTTGCACAAATGCTCGCACAAATGTATAAAGACACATACACACACAGACTCAAAGGCATCAAGTGAGAAACGTCTGTCAATAGCCAGTCCTCCTTCACTTCCCCGCTGTGTGTAACTTTGAGACATGACATGGCTGGGTTACGTCAGCCACTCGGCTGGTAATTAACCTTATGCTGGGTTTATCTTGGAAGTGTTACTCCGTCCCCCCTCTTCTTTTAGATAACAAATTGAAGTCTCAGAGATATCCCTCTCTATTCAAGCACTAGGAACATTGTTCTGATTGTTGGGGGAGATAGGGCTTCATGCAGTGCTGTCTCTGTTTCCTCTATCCCTGTGTCTCTCTGGATGTGACCAAACTTTTAATGAGAGAGCAGACAATCGGTCTTCATTGTAAATAGTTCCCTGATAATTTGGGGAAACCCCAGAGGAATACAGACAGATCTAACATAGATGCTTGTATACTTTCCTGTCTATTGCATTGAGGGAAACAGCGAGAAAGGTTTCTGTAAGTGGAGCAGTTTTTTCTCAGGTTCCGTGCAAACTATAGTCACACATTTTCAACTCAATTACTCTCCATGTTACACATCACTGGTTAATGTGGATGACAACTTCACGAGCATGTAAGTGTTTAGAAATCACAAAGCGATGTGTAATTAAAACAAACACAACACTGAGAGGTATGGCTGAGTTACATACTGTAAGCCCGGACACTGATCCGAATCACATTAGCTTCATTAGAGAAAACACAATCAAGTTAAGTCCAAGTGTTAATTAGTAGTGTGAAACTCCCTGGGCTCTGTCTCTGTGAGTCATGTTTTATTTTGTTTCAAGGCCCTTTAAGAGCAGATCCAAATCTCCTCTGAGAGCTGTGACTAACATCCCAAGAAATGTCCCCAGCCACCAGTATCAATCTTCACCATTAAAAGCTGTAGCATGTTGCGGCGCAGCCCAAGCCGGAGGCCTCGGTGGACGACCAGAGCAGGGAGTGGAGATTGTTATCATTATTCCCATTTTTTTTTTTTTTTTTTTTTTTGGGGGGGGGCTTCGGTGCTCATGTTCGCAGCAGTGCCGATTGAGTCAAATGCCAGATGAAATTAAGTGTGATTGGAGGGACCACGCAGCTGACGGTAAGGGACTGCACTAAAATGGGTCAGCGCAGACAATGAAGGCTCTGTAATTAAAATGATGTGACGAGCTAGACGAGAGCTGCGGCAGCTATGTTAGGGGCCAAACAAGCATGTGTGAGTGTGTGTGTGGAGAAACAATATTTGAAACAGAAACGTAACAAAAATGAAAAGTTGGGGAAATCCGAGGAGTGAAATCACTTGATTTATGCTAAATAAATGCTCCTGAAACACAATAAACTGGCCTTAAATGTCTTGTAAAGCACTATAGCAACAGCTCAGGCGGTGGTGTTTCATGCATTCAAGAAACCGGCATCTCACTTCTTCAAATTTCCAGAAATCAGTCATATAATTCTAGAAGGGAAGCCACAGAAAAAGGGGGCTTTAAATAGCTGTAGGAGGCTTTTATTAACAGAGTGAATTCACAGTTAAAGGTGCTCTGTAATATGAGTCGCACTAAGAACCAGACATGGCTACATGGCAGAGCAAACACCGGGCACTCAGTGTTTTTATTTCTCCTTCTGCACCACCAGCACATTTCTTCAATAACTGTTTAACAGGAGAGAATTAAGAGCTTACATGGACCCTGATCCTGATGTGAAAAGACTCCACTGTCTGCATGATCGCAGGCAGACAGAAAACCAAGCAACCTTGCAGTGAATGGGATGAATATGAATTTCTACATTTTTCTGTAAATGCACAGTACTGCCTTTCTTTTCATCCTAAGTCAGGATAATACTTCAAGGATATCCCTTAAGTCAAAATTTAAACAACAAACATCAGCATGCATCCTGCCCATTTTTTATTTTTTCTGACTGAAGCAAATGTAATTTTGATGCTTGATTTTTTTTCCCCCCACCTTTTAAATCCCAGTGCAGGACTATTTGTGTGAAAGAATGTCCAGTGGGAAATAAGGTGTTTTACAGCTATTATAGCAAACAAAATTATTTCAACCTCAGGGTGAACACAATATTGCACCAACATGACCCCATCTCACCCCCAGTATGATGGAGTAACCACACAGATCCTATCAGTAAACATGAACTGGACAACCAAGATCCACAGAATACATGCCTGAAGAGCCTCTGATAGCACAGCTGCCATCTCTGCATGTATACAAATGGAAAAACATGCACTAATTTACACCTTTTCATCTGATAATCGAATACTGCTTTGTCAGTGATTATTAAATGGTCATTAAATAAAGAATGACTGGGAAAGATACAAGATGACATAAGATTTGACTTTAAAAAAGAATTGAAGATTCAAAGGGTTTCATTAATACATTTTCAAATCAGCTTTAGCAGACTGTTCTTTGGTTTCATAGTACAATGAAAAAGTCACAATACCAGTGCTGTCTGTCAGCAGGTGACCAAATTGGACACATTCTTTCTCCCCACCAAAAGCCACCAAACTAATTCAATCAAGCGCCCAAGCTTTTCCAGAAACATATCAACTGCTGACAAGCCATTTTACAGTTCAGCTTGAGCTCACTAATCACAGACTATATGTGTTCTCTGGAACATGACACTTGTGCTAATATGGTCTCCAGTGGTCTCCATAAAAGACAGCAAAAACACCACAGTTAAAACTCAACCTCCAATCCTGAGAAACCCACAGTAATTTGCTATGTATTATTTTTTGCAATTTTCTTTAAAGCTCGGCTTACTGCCAGGTTTGAGCCTCTCTCTTAGTGAAGGAGATTGGAGACTCAAAGGAGCTCTGTTTCCTTTCCTGCAGTCCTAGTCAGGGCCTGTTGTCGCCTCTGGAAAAGTTATCTTTTGATTCCCGAGGTCCTCCTCACCAAATACATGCTCATTTACAACCCAATTCAGCATAAACACTCTGCAGCTGCCTCGCTGGTGATCACAAGGCCTATTCACGCCCAGCAGGCCGCTGCGCATGCAGTGCAGAGCTGACATATATAGATATATTCCCTCCTATGTGTGCAGCAGTCAATTTGTAAAGCGACTCCACAACACAGCATGTCCACACAGTCGGCTCACAAGCTGTGTTCTGATCTGCAGGCCGAATCGATTGGTAATTCAGTTTAAAGCTAAAATCATTACTCCCCATGCCCAGCACTGTCTTCCACCATTAGGACCGCTAGTCCTCAACTACATAAGGTACCAGTGATAGGAAGTTCATTGTAAGCATCTCACTCTTCCTTGGCCTCTCAGTGTGAGTGCCTTAACAGCAGTGCAGAGCATCCAGCATGAGGATAAGTCTAAGTCTTATCTGGGATCCAAATCAAGCTGATGACAGTTTTGTTCAGGCTATGTGCTAATTTATCTCCTCCCTTACACCACAGTCACCACTATGGTCTGAAATGATGTCGTCACAGCTTGCTTTGCTTTAGTAAACGTGAACCTCAAGGAACAGTTTAAACACTTGTGGACCATTGATTCTGGTATGTGTGACGCACCTATCAGAGTGTTATACATGTATGAGGTTCATACTTGTACACCCACTAAAATTTGGACTTTCAACTTCTGGCAGATTTCATCACTAAGGTCTCTAAAATCTAAAAGCAAGGAAATATAGATGGAGGCTGTCATGAGCAAACCCAAAAACTGAGCCTCTGTTCTTCAAATGACACTACATGGTACAAGGACATTACAATTCTGTCATGGGCATGAAACTTGAAAGGTTGCATATCCAACCAAAATGACAAGCTTAACTATGAAAGTAAAGGAAAACTTTAAACGATTTCACAGCTCAGCAAATATGTATTATGTTTTTTCAAGCTTCCTAGTCATTATGGCAGCATTGAAAGACAGTAAAAGGCGGGCTGTAGTTGATGCATTCAGCATATTGCAGATGCATTGTGAAAGACTCATAACATGGAGATGCAAACATACCAGGGTTAAACAGCATTTGTAAGATCTTTGCATTTCTTTTAAAGTATTTGCAAATAAGTGCAGTTGAGTTCATACATTAGTTCAGGCAGAAAAGCAGCCAATGATATGATATGATTTTTTAAAACAATCTTTTCTTCATGTATGAAGGAACTGTGGCTATTGAAATGAAAGTGATTTTTGGGATATTTTCATTAAATAACAAATGTGAACCTCATGGTGGCACAAGATGAAAGTCTGTGCAAAATTTCATAGCGACCCATCCAATAGTTTTTAAGCTATTTCAGTCTGGACCAAAGTGGTGGATGGGCCGACAGACCGACACTGCCATCCCTAGGGCCACACCAGTAGCATGGCTAAAAATAAGACAACTCTTATTTTTTAATAATAACATCCCAGACTTCCCTGTCATCAAGTTTTGTGTGTAAATTTTGATTTAAGAGCCAACATAGTGATGCTACAGTAACACATTAACATCATAATTTTGAAGCACAGCCACATCCAATGCCAGCCTGTTACACAATGGAACTAAAATACACAGAGGTTCACCATAGCTACTGTTTTTTCTAAAGGCCTAAGACTTGCAAATGCTACAAAACCAAGATGTTCTTGGCATTTGTCATAATGGACCCATAGCCTGGGCCCACTAGCCTCAATAACTATGCAGGTCAACATCCAACAACCCGGTTTTTTTTTTCTACGCGTTGAGTCTGCTCTGTACTCTCAAGAGCAAATCCTAAAAGAAAGCGCAAGCTAAATGGGGTGCCATCTTTGATCTGGCAGGGTGCAAAGCCATTGGCCCGAAGCCACAAAGGGGCTTAGACGATGGAGAGGGCCTCAAAACATGGTGTAGCTTTCTCACAATGGCTGCTGTTGCATGGGCACACAGTTCTTGAGGAAGCAACATGAGAAAGGCTTGGCCTGGTTGTGTTGTCTTGCTTTTACTGCTAAGCCATGTCTCAAAGCTGTTTACTCTCGACAGCTTTGAAGCAACTCCAACTCAAGATGGTATCAGAGATGTGGATTTGAACCAAGCTTACTCTGCTCTGCTTGCCACTCTTCTACTACAGAACAGGAGGCTACTGCGAGGTTAAGGAAGCTAATAACTAAAAATCTCATGGTTAAATTTCATACAGGGGAAGAACAGCTTTCTGTCACTGAAAATGGGTTTGTTTTTGGTGGCACTAATGGAGAGAGCTGTGCTACTTCTCTTGGTTTTTCGGGTGGCTATCAGCTCTGGGACTTAGATTCACATAAGGCCCTATTGAAAGCTGCTGGGAGTGGAGTCCTCTCTTATTGCTTTAACAGCACAGATGCATTTTTCTATTCCCCGTGTGCCATTACTGGCTAATACACTCATTATAACCAGCTTTGGGAATGTGCACAGTCAAGAGCTTTTAGTGATGGACTCAACAATATCCTGTATTTCTTATCAAGTAATGGCAGAAAAGGGAAATATTTAATTTTGTGATTGAAAACAATACATTATGTGATGCGTTTATAGTGCAGGTACGAAAGCCCAAAGTATTGAGAGCAACAACAAGATATTCAGTCCAGTAAAGCCTTAATGTATAGTCTAGCATTCTTCTGAACGTCGCCAAACTTAGTTGGGTAGTATCCAATACTTATAAACATTATTAGAAATATACAGTGTGCGAAATGAAATTTACCCTTTTTAGGGGCTGTGCCATTTGAAAAAACACAAGCAATTACTAAAACTCTTAAGACATCTTTACACTATGCCTTAAAAGACTTTCCAGCAATTGTAGAGTTGTGTGCAGCCAGTTAGATGTTTAGTCTTTTTGCCATTTCAGCCCGGTAATAGAGTTTGAAACCTTCCTGTGTGTACTGTGACAATACTTTCCAAGTTGGTGTGTAACCTGTGTCTTTTCTGTTATTCTTACCATAAGTCCACAGTAAGCACAAACCGACCAGTTGTTCAATCTCTATAAATCTGAAAAACACAAACTGCTGAGCGGTGACTCATATATCAGTCTATTATATACTACAGGGCTGACTGTATTAAACAAATGGCTAGGCCTGCAGCTGGAAAAGAGAGGCAATATAGAGAGAGCAGAGGTTATTGTCTAATTTAAATCTTGGCTGCTTTCCCAGAGCTGTAGCACATTCCAATTTGTGGCTGTGTTGCTTGGCGCTACTGACAGAGGTCCGGCTGCAAATACTCTCGGGCTCCTCTCCAGAAATGTGTCTCCAAACTGACAATCAACAAGTTGGCAGAGATTAACGGAATGACTGAAGCAAATTAGGTGAAATAATGAAAATTCACAGATATGGATGTTGTGCTTCGTGCTGTTTCGGCACGTGCCTTTTTTATCTCCCACTGTGGTTGCAATAATGTATCTATAATCATTATGGCTTGATGTGCAACAGCACAGACTCATCAAGAAAGCCAGCGCATTGGTTCTGTAATGTCTTTGATTTCCATATTGAAATAGCAGCTGGAAAAGACATCTGTGAAAACATAGTAGTTACAGAATGGTTGAGCGGGCTCTTACAAGCAATTAGCTATTTCAAGCTTTTTCTCCTTGGCCTACTATTGTCTGTTCATCTGCTAGATTGACAGCACACCAGGACATCATTACCAAACCTGACGGCTGTTGAGTCGCAGACATTGTTTTTCTTGTGACAGCAACCATCAGGCTAAGTGCTTCACTAATGTTTTTAACAGTAGTTAAACTCAAAATGTCACTTTAACATTTCCTACTTCAAAAGCAGTGTGAGATTAAGATACAAGCTTTGAATAATTACAAACACTAAGCTTCAACTTTGATTCCATATCATTGCGCTGACATTTAAAGAGATTTGGAACAAAGACACATTACACATCTTTTAGTCATAATGTAAAAATGATTCCTTTCCTCTGTGTAAAACGACAGGTTGGAGATCAAAGGCATGCAGAAACCTGGAGATCTGCCCTGTATTGAAGCAGTGCTTTTACAAGAACAAGGTAAGTTAGCAAAAAGTGTTCACACGAGGAAAAACAAAAAAAAAGTAAAAAGCTCTATGCAAAGATCTTTTCTGTTGATGACACTTGTCAGCATGTGGCAACCATTACCTCCAGACTAAATTTCCCTATTGATGCTATCAGGCAAACTAGTGAAAATCCATTTGTCACACAAATGCTGCACATGTGCAGTGCATGTACAGTATAAACACACTGAAATTAAAAAACAAATGACTGTAAATCAAAATAATTTGAAAAATGTACACAGACATCAGTTTGTCTTGTCCTGTAGATGTAGTTTTTACATGTTCCTCCAACATCCTCTTTCATGCACATGAAAGAGTTTTCAAGCAAATAACCCTGAATCTGTCTCTTTTTACAATTGAAAATAATTGCATACGTTGTATTTGTAGTACAACCCTCCTTTACAGCTGTATTGATTTCCTCCTTTGACCACAGCCCCCTCCGAACACTATTATCCCATTTCTCTAGTGCAGGCAGCTAAAAAAAAAAAAAAAGGAGTCACAGACATTTTCTGTATTTGAGCTTTGACCTCTATTTTAGGATCATGCTGTGAGTTTCTCCACTAAAATAAATGAGAGCAGGGCACAGTCTGCTCTGCACTCACCTTCCTGTGCACATGTTCTCCCATCACTCTTCATTTGTCTTCATTGGGCTTATTCTGGACCCGTTTCTCAAATTCTCTGCCAGTATATACAGTCTGCAGAGTGAACGTATGGAATCTTGTTGTTTGTATGCAAAGGTGATTAACTACTAAATAAAAATAACTTGTAACTAACACAACCAAACCTTTTATAGCCTAAAATACATATAAAAAGGGTTTCCCATGTTCATCAGGTGCATTCAGTGAACAAACCCTGAGAGAAAAATGTCACTAATCCAATTAATCAACATATAATCAGTGATTTCAACAGGGGGCGGCATACTGTAAAAACTGACTGCAGCTTTAGGTCGGAGCGAGAAACAGAATTCCCACTGTCAACTTGTCATCAGCTAATTTACCTGGAGCCAGAGGGGGAGATTCACTGGACACATAGGGAGAGTTAATCTCTTCATTCATCTTCGCTAAAGAGATCGACCCAATTAGCTCGCCACATTGACTTACAGCGCTTGTGTTTGCTTTCCTCCCCTGACTTTTTCACCCTTCTTCAATCAGAAGTTATGCAGTTTATGCTGGCTCCAGCTAAAGGCCTCTAAAATTATTTGAGGGTACTGTACAATACTGAAATAATCATGATGTCTTTATTCAAATCTGTCGAGTCTGAAATATTCACCACTGCAATTTGCTGTGACTGATTAGCCAGTGGAAGGGTTGCTCGGGGATAGCTCTCCAGAGCTCTGTAATTGAGCGGATTTGACTTGGGAGAGGTTTTTCTGCTGATAACTACACACATTCCCTTTTCAATGTACTTTTCTTTTTTTAGCCTCTCCTAAGAGCCAGTGCGCATCAGAATCGTGATGCTTGCAGAAACAGCAGTATGTAGCATATAGGACAGTTTATATATTTCAATTGCTGTCCCTAGAAAATATGATTCCATATCGTGTTTCATCCAGTGATTTACCACAAAATATCTGGCCGTAGCCCAGAGACCAGTTAGTGTTGGTTGGCCTGGTCACTGCAGAATTGTCAGATCTGGAAACTCAAACATCAGGGACAAAAATGGCCCAGAGGACTGCCACTGTGGTCTCTGACATCCCACAATACACACATTAAAGAAAAAACATTGATGCAAATGTTTGTGTGCAATTATTAATTTTGTATTACTGGATATGAGGTCTTTAAAAAATGCTATACAGGCATTATGCTAAATATTAAATGAATTTCATCATTGGGCATCTTTTAGATCTCCATGGTGGGGAGAGTTATTATGCCAGTCAAAGCAAGGGTTTTGCTGGAACGGCCTTGCTCAATCTGGTTTGACCAGTAGCTTGTGGTGGTTAATGTTAACTAATGTCAGCAAGATTTAGATCGATATTGTTGTTTGACACTACCAAGTCAGTTTGCTGACTGTATAACTCTTCCCTTCTACTAATTTTATTCTACATTTTAACATTTACCCTTTTTTTTTTTTTTTTTTTTAATTGTCACTAGTTGCCACTGTTTAATAAAAGTTACATAGGATGACTTTAAATTGCTGAGGTGACATTTCAGTGAAAGTAATCACTGTTGTCCTTTCCCAAGTCGCATCCTGGGGGACCTGGGAGACTACTCAAATAAATACTGATAAGTGATGACCTGTGACAGTTTGACAAATGTATGGTTCGATTTTGTAGCTGGCACATACATGTGCGGGATTGCCATGCTTAAAAGGGATGACAAACAGTGAGCTGAAAAGGGTAAGCCATCAAATAATGTCTAATAATGAGCTGTTTCATTATAATCCTGTGTGGATAATTATGAGATTATTATGTCATTCCTGGTTTTGGCAGGTTCTGCAGCCAGGAGAGGCTATATTCACCACAGTCCCTGTGCCACAATGCACTGAAAACAGTCTTCTTCTTTCACATTAAAATCTCATTTATTTGGTACAGAAAACAAAGCGATATGCTGTTATTCTTTTCCAAAACACAACACTAATGCTCTGGGGCATGATTTGTCATTGTTATTCAGTGCTCACTCACCTACACTTAAAACATGATCCTTCTGGATTTTAATTAAGCACCAAGGTACCTCCCAGGGGGTTCTGACTTGGCAAAGGAAACTACTTTCATTTATGTACTACTTTGTTGTTCCTGCTTGACGCTTCCCTGTTATGATGAATGAAAGAGTGGGGCAGTTATTCTTATTTGTTAATTAGTTCCTGTTAGGGATGTATTCTTCTGAAAATATCAATACCCACCATTAGTGAAGCTCAACATAGAGCTGTCTCTTTACATGTCATCTCTCAACCTCACAACAATCAAAACAAAGACCAGTGACTGTGTTAGGACTGGCTAAACTGGGACTCTTACTGTAAGCTGGGCACATGTTCATACATGTTCAGCTACATTGGTGACAATTCACAGCTACATTAACTAAAGCTGATAGGCATGTGCCTCCGTGTGTTAGACATGCCAACAGCATAATACATCAATTTGTATGCAACCCCCACTCCCCACCACCCTTACAGTAGGAAATAGCACAAATCGGCAAAATAATTATTTGCAGGACACTACAGTACGCCATTTCAACAGCAATTGTATTTAAACACAATTTACCTGCTGTTAAATCGGTAATTAACAGCTAACATTATTGTAGCGTCAGACAGTTTCATAGGCAGAAGTGCACAAGTTGTCAATATGCCTCTCAGTAGTCTGGGTATGACATGAACTCAACCTTTTAGTTTCTATTTATAATGCAAATATGATCGTATCATTATGGACACATCAATGCACAAGGCAAAACAATAAACACATAACAAACATAAAATAAAAAACATAAAAGTGCAGGTACATGAACATTATTATCCTGTAGTAAGATGCCTCACAATTTTCAGAATGATTAACATACATATGTGTTATACTTGTTAGCAAAAGCTAATATTGTTGTACTACTCAGAAACTGTATAGCAGGGATAGCGGCCAGTTTTCAATATGATATGTAAAGTACTGTCAAGAGTATAATCCAACTTCCCAGGTGTACAATATCATGCTGTTTTTAATAACAGATGACAAATACTCACATGTGATGTAATGCTGCTCAGACAATTCTTTCATAATTTATTTATTTTTTATTTTATTATTATTATTTTTTTTAATACAATCCGGTTATGGAGGCACTATGGCTGTTCATTGTGTTATTGTGTCAAACTACGAACGGAAGTTTCTTCCACTTTTCATTCATTGACCACAATATAAAAAGGGATAATTCTAACAACTTCATCGTGGCCTGCTGTGCCACATATCCACATTTACAAATCAAAGCAGCAGCTGAAGTCATATCCCATGCTGAGAGTTGAAAGTGATGGTCAGCCACCTCAGTGACACAGGAATGGTTTCAGAGACAGACCTTGTACGAGGTCTGCTCTCCTAGATGCATATCAGAAGCTAACGGAGTCTCGAAACTACAGGGGTGCTGCAGGCTTGCTACAATTAGCTTGTGGAACTGCTGAAGGTCACCACTGCTGGGCTGAGCAACCACAAGCCATCATAAAACCATGCAGCGTATCATTATTTTCAAAGTGTTTCATTATGGACGGTTAACCTTGGCTAACTCCGACCTAACACTTTAATCAGCTGCCTGTAATGCCTTTGAAACAGCGTAATCATTCAGCTTCTCTTCTTGTTTATCAGCGGGAGACACACAAATGGATTGGAGTCTATTCAAAAAAAAAAAAAGACAGAATCCTTTCCCAAGGCTGCTCAGGTATTTGAAAAGTTACACCATGAGTTAGAACCTCCAAAGATGAAGAAGTAGATCAGTTTCCTTAGAGGAATGTCATTTGAAAGTAGCCATCCAGCAAAGGAAACCCTGCCAATGTTGAGGCCTCAAAGACCTTGCTCTTGTTTCTACCGCTGCCATCCCACACAATGACCACATGTGAGAGTCCATGAGCCAGCAGAAACACACACATCATAATAAACAAGGACATGCAGTGAATGAGCCTCGACTTCAACTCCTGAAAATATCACAAGTTGGCTCAAGAATTTCATGGACCATATTCATAATCCAAGCTGAGGTTTCAGGGACTGGATTATTATATGGCTTGAGCTTTAACTGACATAAGTAAATAAAAACTAGATAGATTCATGAATACTGCACGAGTTTCATGTAATGGAAAATCTGAAAGGAGTGATATTTCTGTAAAATATTGAGAGCTTTGTTCATTCAAATGAAGGCAATTGTTGGGCAATTATGGGTAAAAGGATGATGTAAGAGTGATGTAATGAGTCAACAGTGTTTCCTAAAATTGTGCTCTCTGCAGAACATCTATGATTTGTTTCCCCTACAGTGTCCAGTCCTGACAACTGAAGCATGATTAACATTTTTATGGTCATGATTAGATAACTCAAAGTTCTTGCTTAGAATATAGGGTTAGATAATGATCTCAGATCAATATTAGAAAATGTCAGTGTCTCCTGTTGCATGCTTCTAGTCAAGTTTGCATAGTCTGCACAAATACAAAAGTTCTTTATAGTGAGAAATTGTAGAAATGCTTACAAAAATAGGTGATAAATTGGTGACTGAGCAGAGAATGACAGTAAATTAGAGGGAACAAAATAATAAAGAAAAACATACATAAGTAAAGAGAAACTTGTTTAATTCCTGTGCAAAGTTCCTTTTTATGTGAAATTGGTCTCTAAGATAAGTACACATTTCTGAGAAACCATGTATTGGGAAGACACAAAGGGCAATCGTATTCTTCTTGGAACAGCCGTTTCATTCTCCTCCAGGACTTAACGGTACAGCCAGACAATCCTCCACCAGTGCGCTGTATTGAGATCTTGGTATCATTCTGCTGAGCATGAATTACAAAAAAAACAAACAAAAAAAAAAACAACCTATTCATGCTAGTGAATATTCTTATCAGTCTAATGCATATACAGTATATAAAAGATTCATTTTAACTGTGGCAGAGTAAGATGGCAGTTTTCCAATTCTGGAAGACTATTAAAGCTCATTTAGGGGGAGAAGTAGCTTTATAGGCTGCAGCATTATTGCTATAGCAGTAACTGCTCAGACAGACATTAACATTATCCAACTGCCACAAACAGACTACATGTTTGAGGAGTGTTTCACAATCACTGCAGAAATTCTCCTCAAGCATGAACAGAATCATGCGGAAAGAGGCCAACAGATTGACCAGGCTTGTTTATTATTCCTTTAAGCAACAAAGGCATCAGTCTAATCTTTTAAAGATGTTTAAAAACCGATGCTTCCACGTTATATTTAAAGTTAGTCCTCCTTTAACCCTGCGGCAGTTTGCTCCAATATGTCATCTATTTGACCATTCAAATAAAAGTTTTATTTACCCCCATTATTTAAGCTCTTTGTCCAAGAGGTCTGAGGGATATTTGCACACCTGCTACTATTGTCAGTCCTTTTAGTACAACCTGGTAACACGCTTTATTATGGGAATGTGTGATGTAGGAGGGGGCTGCTGAAAAAGGGTGAATTAATCACACTGTGTAACATATAATACTACACACACCTGCAGCGTGTACAGTCCATAATGTGAAAGAAATTCACATCCAAAACTTGTTCATGTATCAGTTTGAAACAGTGACTAATATTTTTATAAGTAGGCTGCTTTAGCTAAGATGATCACAGCTAAATCAAAGCATAAAATGAAATTCTACACCCAGCCAATAATTCTGGTTCGGTTGACAGGACTAATTTACATGTCACAGGAATAATATCTTCACTTTGAAAATGTGATTCTTAAAAGAAAGTAACAGTAACAGCTGAAGGAAAGAATTCTGATGTAAAAAGAGCAAATTAATTCATCTAGTCCAAGCTAGAAAATATTCCCCATAAATTGTGGGATAAGGAGGACATTCGTCAGTGGCCTGTGCTCCTTGCAAAGAGCAAAGGGCTTAAGTCAAGCAAGTGAAGTTCAAAGGAAAACAGTAGAATGTTTTGATACAGTCTGTGAGCCCATTAAGAGAACTGGACATCAGATCTATGAAACATGGAATGGCTGCCTCTCTGGAAAGCTTTAAAAATGAATGTGTCTTAACAGCGAGGCTAACCACTAAAGGGACACACCACTTATTGAATCAGCCAACCAGAAGTGATTGACTGGTCCTTTTAAAAACTGCTTAATTCACTGTAAAAGCAGTTTTCTGGGGCACAGGGACTTCTTTCCCCTTCCTTTTAATAAGTCAGCAAGGTTGAGGCTGTCCGACATGTAGTGAGCCAAAACCAGATTAAAACAGTTTATCATGGTGGAAAAATATCTGTTGTGGGGGCCCTGGTTGGATTCAAAGGAGCACAATATTCACAAAAAATAAGAAGACTTTCTCATAGATGAGTTCCTTTTCTGCTTGGAACTGTGACTTAGGGATGCTTCTGGAGGAATCTTAGCTTTTGTGGAGTTGTGTATCTCCTCACAAAAAACACATTAGTTCCAATATGTTTGAACTAATTGAATACAACATTGCAATTGATGCCAGTGTGGACAGCAATTTTATGCTAAACTGTATATGGTTTAATCACCACAATTAAAATCATTTAAACATTTGCACTGTGGTGACGCATCAATAATAGGATATTCTGAGGAAAGTAACACCAATGCAATTTTCATTTAAGCAAGATTGTATTGTACTGCACATCTAAAATCTCCTGTGAATCTGATGATCAGAAATTAGCAAAAAAAAAAGAAAAAAAGCATAGATATCAAAACAATCATGAAGACAAACCAATGATCTTTTACTGAACATTTAAAAAACCATTTAACACTTTGAGGACTACAAGTGAAAAACTAACTCCTCATTTAATGTCTGACTTTGGATGTCAAAAGAAACTATTTTTCCTCAGGCACTTACTTGATTTGATGGATGGTGTAGCGATGTTGTGTACATGATCAAAATCCAATAACAAATGTGTCTCTCCTGTGCATTCATCCTCTTTGTATCACTGAATGAGCTGTTTTTGAAACCGACATGTAGCTACAAACTTTCCAGAGAGAGAAGGTTGTTTTGGTTCAGTGGGGACCAACACTGCCAGAGTTAAATCTCAAGGAAAAACATAAAATCATACACACATGGTAGGCCTACTGTACAAAGTTGGGACAGGCGGTATGGCCTAAAATTTATATCACGATATAATTTGAAGCCCGGACGGTAACAATATACATCACAACATATATCACGGTATATTAGTTTTTCTTAACACCTTTGCAACCACTGTTGTCCTACACAATTTGCGGATTATCATTTTCTGCTCATTCTCTGACTTTTTCCATGTCCGTATAATGAAAGTTGCGCCGGCCTTTTTTACCAGTTCCTCCTCCTCTTCGTTGCTCGCAGCGCTTTGAGTCATTTTCTTGGTTTCCAAACAAAGCAGCATGAGCTCTCATTTCTTCCAACGCGGCAAATCTTCAACCCGTTTTAAACCGAGATCCCGCTATATTGCTGTTAAGAAGACCCCTCATTATGCTAGCTTTGCTTGTTTACACATAACCAAACAAAGTTACTGGTTTTACTGTACTGTACTTTGGGCCCTAATTTGTCCCTGGTCATGAGATCACAGCCTAAGGCACAGGACTAAAATGGTCTTGCCTACAGCCATGTCAGATGGACATGTGATGCCCAGTGGGGCCCCAAACACACTAGTTGAGAAACAATTTTAGAGTGTGAGGTCTGTCTAAATGAACCATACTGAGTAAGTCACAAGGAGATGTAATGAAAAAGATTTATGAGCAGTGATGGGAGAATTAAGGAAGGTATTTATGAGAGCTGATCTGGGTAATGGTCTATGTCTGTATAAGATTTCAGAGTCTTATTGTCATATCCACCTCATAAACAAAGCAGACAACTTGGTCTTATGTTTCCCACAGGTTCAGACTGTTGGTTCACATCATCAATTATACTGGTAAAACAAGTTGAAGGGACCAGGAACAAATTCAGAGGGACTAAGCTGGTGCTTGTGCACGTGCATACGCGCTATATGTCAACATCTTAACATGATCAACAAAGTAAAGAGAATGACAGCTGTGATAATGTGGTGCCACAGGAATCAGAAACTATCAGGCTCACGGTTTAATACAAGTCTGTGGGTCTCGTCTTCAGAAACAATTACCATGAACCCCTTAAAAAGCCAGTTTTCATAAACAATTAGTTATTTATTATTTATTTTCAGCAATATGTCGCCATCACTGCTGTTTCCTTGTAGGATCATAACAACCATCATCAATTTTGATCAGAGGAAATCCATGTTAAGACACAGAGCAGGAGATGGAGAGCTGTGCACTAAGAAAAAGTGAACATCTGCTCTATACAGACGTACGTGTAGTGCGGTCTGTCAGACAGAGCAGTCATTCATAGATGCAAGAACTCCAAGTACAGTGTTTGTCTTCGAGTGGGCGGACTAAAAATAACACTCTCTAATCTCAGTGGGAAAATTAGGTGTCTAATAAATCTGTTAAACTACATCTTCTGACAGGCTACAACTAAAAGATGAGCAAAACACATCAGCTATTCACATTTTTGGACACTTAAACATTTGACATGCACCTTGGAGTCA
This sequence comes from Xiphias gladius, assembly GCF_016859285.1. Taxonomy (NCBI): domain Eukaryota; kingdom Metazoa; phylum Chordata; class Actinopteri; order Istiophoriformes; family Xiphiidae; genus Xiphias; species Xiphias gladius. The sequence goes on from NC_053400.1 coordinate 10,055,239, forward strand.
TATCCATCAACTGTTGAGTTTCACGAAGCAGAGAGCCTCTGAGCCCCACCCCACCCCACACACACACACACACACACACACACACACACACACACACACACACACACACACACACACACACACACACACACACACACACACACTTAAAGTTGTGTTTGGATATGTTTAGAATGTGTGTGATGAAATGGCACCAGCTGTGTACACTGGAGAGATGCACAAGGCCCCCTGGTTGAGCAGAGTGTTAACCCCTTCCTGCCCACTGAAGCAGGAGAGACAGCAGACACAAAAGAAGTTGGCCCACTATGGTTTGGACACAATAAAGAGTTTGCTGTTGTGAAAGTACAGTAATTCACTAAGATCCTTCCCACTGTTCCTTACATCTGGGTTGTTTTTGATTTCCTTAGCTATGCATGGGTCAGTAGGAGCCATATGAACCACGAGCAGGCTTCTGTTTCACCTACAGCACATTTTACAGGCTCCATAAAATCCTCTGATAATTGCAGCTGCAGCCCTACATCATCATGTCAAGTCTTACAGTCTGAACAATTTCCTAATCATTGTTTTCACAGCACAGTTAGTCTTTTATATCATAGGTGAGTGGACGATAAAATACAAAGTAGATGGTAATTAAATTCTCTGGAGTGCTTTATCCACGTTAGTATATTAGTATATTAAAAAAAAAAAAAAGAAAAAAAGGTGAATATGTGCAGCAATAGAGACTTTGTCTTGTGAAGTTGTATTCCTTAAGCTTTTAGTCCTGGTTGATCTGATGACACCCGTGGTTACTGGGGATAACAGCAAGTGTGGTGTAATACGACACCGAACACACCTTCAGCTACTTTGCTACTTTGTCAGAAATACGACAGAACAGCACCTAGTGTATCTGTTTACAATGCAACCAACCAAACTATTGAATGTTGCTAAAGAAATCCTTAAACAGTAATTAAAACTGGGAACAGTTTCTGAATCCAGCGAGGGAATGGCAGACTCTGTGATCACCAATAAAAACTACTATATAGGAATATAGAGAGATTACTAAATGTAAATACATTGAATGGCTATTGCAAGAAAAATACCGATCATAAAACAGTAGTAAAAATGGCATGTGATTTCATGAAAATCTTAAGGATTATAGCTTTAATTCAAAAGCAGCTGTCATTGATAGAAATTTGATGATAACTTATCTTTGTTATAATTCTTTACTAAGCACAGAAGCTGAAAATAGCCTTTCAGAGCTCCACATCAACATTGATACAGTAGGTCACACTAGATGATTTTAGTTATGAAGCTAGTTATCTATATGCCTCTGGAAAAGTGCCATTAAAGAACTCTGATGTATGGTCGATTCTCGAATAAAAAGAATCATGATGTCTCAGTAGTGCCGTAATTAGTTTTTACATATAAACCTCAAGTTTTAGCACCAGTGCAGGTGAAGAGTTTGTATTAACATCTGTTGGTAATTTCAGTCTCCCTTTGCCTGGAGGTAATGAAAGCCCACACTAAGTGGATACTGTATCTGAACATAATTAGACCTTCCAAAAAAAAAAGAAAAAACAGATGTCCATAAATATGGGAATAACACAGGGTCCCTTTCATGAAGCCATTAAAGTCAATCACATTTGACTTTTACAAATACCAAAACCAGTCAAATCCAAACAGCTCATTGTCCTTGGTTAGTGCTGTGCCTGACAAAACCACAGAGAAACCACATAACTTTAACTGTCTCACATCAACAAAATAATTGTATACATATATGTAGATATACATATACATATAGATATACATACACATATACATATATGTATGTGTGTGTGTGTTTGTTTGAATATGAACACTTGAAGACTTTAAATGTGTTCCTTTAAAGTTTTCCAAACTTTAACCCAGATAAATTGAAAACAACGCAACTTGAAGTAACAACCAATAAAAGCCAGTGAAAGTAGGGGCCTTGGTGGGTATATGCCCTTGAGCGTAACTGATCTGGGCTCAACCTTAAGTCAAGGTAGCTGAAGAGAAATGGACCCTGCTGTGACAGCCCTGTCACCCACCTGAACTCTCTGCATTTAATGTTTAAAACTCACAAAAATAAACCTTCACATTTCAATAAAAGAACTGGGTTTAATTCTCTCAGATTACAGCAAGTGATTTTCTTTGCTGAATACATTTTATGAGCATTATTCAGCTGTGTGAAGTAGTGGCATGTTTCTCTTCAGGACCGCCGTGTCTCCTTCATCTCAGTGCCAAAAAACAGACAGCTTCATTAGTCATGACCGCAGCACCTAATTAAGTTTGTGCCACTCGTTTGGATTTTTCTGTACATTTAAAAGAATCTCTGATGTTTCAAAGTGCCTCTGAGCCCTTCTGTCTCTGTTGTCATTAAAATTGAACACTTCCAGTGCCAGCGTTATGAGAGGGTATTGCCTGTTTTCAAATCAAAACTATGAATCTAGTGAAACTCGTTTGCAAAAGGTACTGTGACAGCTTATAAATAGATGTAAGAAGCAATGCTTTAGTTGTGTGCGACGTGAAGCAACGCCACGTCTTTTGGGTGAGTGTTGTAAACTGTGCTACCGCTCAACAAAGTGATTCAAATAAACTGGAAAGATGCATGCAAAAGAATCTATATGTTCAGCATGGAAAGGCTTTGTAATTATCATGAAATGTATGCTTTGTACTCTCCCTCTCTCTCTCTTTCCCCAACATAACTGATAGAGATACTGGATAAGCACCCTCTCACCACCCTCCCTCTCGCTCTCTGCCTCCTTTTGCATTGTGACCAATTACTTTTACAGATGGAAAATTTCCCTTGACCTGGGGAATTTATGGGCAGGAATACAATCGCACCTCGACTCTTGCACCAATTTAAAGCAATGTAGTTAAAATTTCTCAAGGCTGATGAAGACATGATGAAATTGGGCACATATGACAACTTGGCCACATGACAAAGAGCTGATGAAACAGTTAGAAACCTGGTAAGTGTTTTGAGCAGCATCAGATTACAAGGGTTGGATAATTTGGGGTGGGGGGGGTGTACGTGTGTGTTTGTGGAGGGGTGGGGGAAGCAGGGGTACCATTGTTTAGACTTTATGAAAGCAGCAGACCACTTTTGTGTGATTTTTGACTGTCACAGTGATGGTCCCTCTTGCTGGGGAACAGGGGAGTCAAGCTGCTGATGGATCACTGGCCTATTAGTTCAAGTGTTACATCACTGACAAAATATCACAAACCATCAGCTGTGTTTTACATAACCTCAGCCTCACATTTGAGACTTAATAAATGTCTCATACTTCAGCAATGTTAATATTAACAACTCAGAAATAGTACTGCTTGTATGCAGATGTGGCCCAGTGAATAAAACAACTTTCTGCATTAACATTAACAATGTTAATGCAGAAAACAGGCAACCATCCAACCTGGGAGTGAATAGAGAAAACAGTGTTGTGGATCATGTGGCCGTTTTTATTAGTATGACAGTCTGGGGGTTTACTGATGCCATGTTTAAGCTAAGTGCACAACGCAGCGCAATGCTGACAATGAACGCATTCATACTGAACAGATAAAAAGTCTGCTATAACCTCTTTCTGTGTGTGTGTGTGTGTGTGTGTGTGTGTGTGTGTGTGTGTTTCAATGTGGAGCTGTAAAGTTGAAAACTGGTAATCAGAGTTCATTTTAAGCACTGTCTGCTAAAGCGACAAACAGCAACCCTGATTTGTGAAAGCTGGTTAAATACTCAAAATAAAGTTAAACAGTGTGTGACAATGACTTTGAAGTTTTCTGTGCATTGAGATAAAACAGAGTAACACACTCAGGGATCTACATGCCACAGGACAAACAAGTGTTTCTCTAACTCGGTCTTTAACAACATCATGTTGAAACTGGATCCCATTGGAGCAGAGGAGTTTATCTGACACTAGACTCACTGTATCATACTTCCATCGCATTTAAAGCTTAGACTGTAATGCCGGGTTCTGATGCAATGATCCACCACTGATGTTGAGGAGCATGAAACTGTCTGTCCAACAGCGCCTATGCCTGTGGACCCCCCCAATCACTCTGGTGGGAGTTTAGCGGTGCGGGGAGGCTGGCCTGAGCCAGGCAAGAAGCGACCCGGAGTCGCTGCACTTGCATTGTGCTCTCGTTTCCATGAATACACGAGAACAAAGTTTGTGGCACGGGAGGGAAAGTGTTCATTCAGCAGCTTTAGGGAGACGGTGGTGGTTTGCGGCTGAAGTCAGAAGGAAACGGGGAAGCAAATTGGGAAAAATCTGGATATCCCTTGTTTTGAACGAAGTCATTTTTTGAGCAGATTTTAGCTCATCAGCCCGTAGTGACGGAGCATGGTTTCAGCACCAGCGTGGTCACACAACACAAAACAAGGCTGCAGCACAAAACAGAGACGGGGGGGGGGGGGTCTCACCTTATTGAAGTTGTAGTAGCCCAAACAGTGGGAAAAATCCAGGTTTGGTGGATCCCCTGGGATAGAATTTCCACCAGCGGTCGGATAAAACCTTACATCCATGGTGTGCGTGAGGGAGCCGCGCGGCTGGAGCTGGAGCTGGAGCCGACTCTGCACGGAGCTCAATTTGTTTCCGCCGGTTACAATCCAAGCGCACAGAGAGAGAGAGAGAGAGAGAGAGACGGAGGACGAGAGGCAGTGAAGCTGACCCCGGCTTCGTCGGGGTGAATGAGGATCTGCTGTTGGGGAGAGAGTGGCAAAGTTTTTGGTATTCCTCCTCTACACCTGGTTCAGCCGCTTCATATCCGAGGAAGCCCGCGCGAGGGTTGGACGGAGCCCGGCAAGCGGTCGCTCAGGGGAGCAGGAGACGCGGTGTGCCCGTGCATTTACACACAGCTGCTGCTGCTGCTGCTGCTGTATACAAAGGGGCCACGAGACCGGCGACTGAGCGTGGGTCCACCTCTTTTTCCTCCCCCACCCCCCCCACCCACCACCACCACCACCCGCAGACGCAGGAGAAAGACAGACGAAAACTGTGTTAAAAGTGGTGACGATGACCGCCAGGTAAGTCCGCGCGTCAAGACAGCAGGCGTACACAGAAACGCGTCCCGTGTCCTTTCGCCGTGTCTCTCAGAAGTTCGTTTTCTCCAACTTGGGAAAAAAAAGAAAAAACTAGCTGGCTGAGGGCAGTCTAACTAAGAAGTAGCTAACCGGCCTCCCGAGCCCTTCTGCTAGCCGCGGCGTTTGGAGGGGTTAGCAAGACAACACTCCACAGATGGTGCAATTAGTGACTGCGATGTAGCTCACCGAGCGTCCCGCTGCAGCCCTCGGCTCTGCCCGTCGTAGTGATGAACAGGGCGAAATGTGTGAAGGAGCCGGCCACTCCCCAAACACGCTAAGCCACGCCCACGAAAACACTGCATTTAAATCCATGTGACATGTTGGCAAGCGTTGATTAATTAAAACCGCAGCAGTCTTGTCTTGCGTGTCTGTGTACATTTTATTATCCTCCCATATACCACACCGGTCCTTTCCTTATTTTGTTGTTTGTTTGTTGTTTGTTTGTTTGTTTGTTTGTTTTGACTTCGGAAACAGCAGCACAGCTCGGGTTCAACCAGTTCAAAATATTTTGCATCGCTCAGTGGAGGCAATATTTTCTCATCCAGATGGTGGGAAGAATCTTTGGGGACGCTAAAGATACCAGAACAGCGGTAAGCGTTTCTGAACGACCTTCTGGGTCTTTCAAACATCACCAGTTAATTCTCTTTTGGAGAAGCTGATGGTTAACTCTGTGACCCCGGTGTATGCTAGCTAATACAGTTCAGTATTTTGACTGTTTCCACATATTCACATACAGGCCACAGCCAACTTTACATTTCATTACATTTTCACTCGCATCACCAACGCTAATGCTAACAGGAAGCTTGCCAGTTTTTTGGTTTTTTTTGCGAATGCACCTGCCAACTGTTAAATTTAATAGTGTTTGTTTTTGCCTTTTCGTCTCTGCATTTTCAACTCACTTTATTCACGCTTGACCAGCTAATGTACCAACCAGATGTTAGCTGGAACTAGCTAGCAATGTAGGGCACTTTCGTGTCCGCGGTGTGTGTGCTCAGACTCTGAAGCAGAACTTACCACGAACTCCGGTCCTTTCCACTGTTTTCCTCCAGTCTTTTTCCTTTTTCCTCCTCTCTCAATGCGTTCATGAATTAGAGTCATAAAACCCCAGAATAAAAGGTCACATGGTCGTCTTGATTTTTGCACCTCCCCCTAAAATTCACCTTGTGTTCTGTCTGAGCACAACTTTAGTTTCAGGCCACCACCATGTCAGAGAGTCTCATTGTCTAGACATCTTGACACTGATGCCTAGACATCAGTGCCCCTAGTGCACATAAATAAATACACAGAAAAGCAGCAATTTTCAGCTGACCGAGTGCAAATAAATAAATAAATACATTTGTAAAATGTTTGTGTGTAAAATTTGGGAAACAAACCGAGGTTGAATCTACAGCGTTATCTCTGCAATATATTGTTATTGAGGAGGTTACGAAAGTCGAATCACTGTTTTTTTGAAAACTGAAGAAGGTGAGTCACACCACGCTTTCCTTTTTTCTGCCTCTGGGTGCACATACTTGTATCCCTGTTGCCACTATACTAGTATCATTACTGTCAGTCATCCATTTGTATGTCATTTGGCTAGCTACGGTAGTTTGCTAATTGTTTGCTGCTTTTATTTTGTTCAAAGATTCATGTAAAACCCCACCCTGGGCCCTGTCCTCCATTTGACCTCATTATCTAGCTTCGATCCTGGCAACCCTTGCTTTCTGTTTACAGTGTTCTGCACTTGTACTTGTTCTTATGCATGTATGTTCTGTCGCACTCACACTTTTGTCTACAGTGGTACAATATAATCATCCAGATGCACCATATTCATGTCTTCATTTGTAAAATACAGTTTGCTCACAATTACAGATTGTGGCAGGCTACTGTTCTAGACTGCAGGAAATTGCAATGTATCAGTCTCTTTCCACAAACCAGACGTCAATTAGAAATTTGAACTGGCTACAGCCCTGTCTCAGACCCCATACAAAAATAATGGTCAGATGCAATAATGACAGGCTATTTAGTAATTATGAAAAAATGAGGACAAAGGACAAATATGAGAAAGTACCACAGCTAATGAGAAGGGCGGAGGTGGTGCTGCGTAGAGGCCACTGAGAAAACAAATCGCCCTGTTCTGCTAACTGTAGTATTTGAAACTGTTTCTTGAACTTTTATGCTATGAATAAATATGTGCATTAAAAATGTCGTATTGTAGTGATGATTCAACCAGACGAGATTCATACACATACCACTTCTGTAGCCCTGGCCACCTGACACAAAGCTGTGCACTTCACCGCTTGACTGTAAATGCTTGCAGTGTACATGCAGTCTGTGTACAGTACAATTCTGTCAACACACTTCTCAGTTTTCTACACAGAGTCTGAGTCAGAAACAAGACAAGTTTGTGCAAGTGTTACTTTTAGGCGGCTCAGATCAGAGATATTGTTTTTCAGTAGAAGTACTTCACAGCATTGGAGGAGAATATATGTACAGCAGGGATCTATAGAAGCCCACCTACTCTAGGGCTGTCTGATCAGGTTTATAGGTAGCTGTGCTGTATGTGCGAAAAAACAAGTAAAAATAGTTGATTGTGTACTGGTGAAACAGTTGAAAGGTTTGTGTAAAAACAAAAGGGATAAAGAAATAGAAAGCAAAGCCTTGCAAGTCAGACTGAGTGCAGTAAAAAAAAAAAAGTAATACTGACATAGTGTCAAAGTAAATATGTTACTGGTGGCCGACGAGTTTTCAGAAACAGAACCAGAGAACAGGAAATTGTACTAAAATTAGATAGGATATCTGTTTGTATTGCAATGAAACTAAGACACTTGCTATATTGTGTGAATATCAGACAAGATGAATAGTTACATTTGTTGAACTTTAATGTGATAATCCACCCAATATATATATATATATATATATATATAGCATAGCCCTTTTTATTGCAGACATTTTGACTCGCCATAGCAGGGAAATCACAGGTGTAATTAATAATATTAATGATGGCTGTCAGATTATCGTAAGCCATGTCAGTAAAACAGCATGCACAATACCAATACCTCGAAACATGTACAACTAAATGGACATGTCAAAATGTCGGTAATAAAAAAAGGTCTCTTACTATTACCACGTACATTATGCATTTCTAACACAAAGGAAGAGATGAATAAGTAGAGAAGGAGTGCATTTACTGCTCACTACACAAAAAGAGTTTTTTCATTCAACTGTCACATTCAGCTCTCCAGGGTGAAACGAAGAGGTCAGAATAAACATGGAAATCAATGGTACTGGCCATGAGAATACATAAGCAAAGCTTTGCTGTTATGTCATAGTTGTCTATAAATGTCAGATTTTCTTTATTTACTATTAAATCTCTGCTTTGAAATATGTCAAAATGTGTTCCCTGTATGCCCTAGGATGGTGTGTTCTGTTTAAGTGAACATCCACTACGATTTAATCTTAATCATTCTCCCATTTACTAATCTGTGATGTTACAGCTTCACTGTCACCTCTTATTCATTGTCCGTGGGGAGTTCCAAGGTCTACAGTATAAAATAACAAGTTATTATTCACTGAATACACTTGGAAGTACTCAGACTGCTTTTCATATTACTTGTTAAACTGTACCCAGAGAGGCCATGTGCATTAACAGAAATTTTGGGATATCATGGGTGCATTTACACCATGATTTTATGTTTTTGTACTATGTGATTACAATACAATTATCCAGGACTCATCATTTTAAGGTGTATTCTAACCTTATGAATTAAAAATTCTGTTTGAATCCTCATATGCTTTTTAAAAATGACTCTTGGAACCAGGGTTAAAACTACAATACCTTTGGCTGAAGTACTTGGAAATGGGAGTACTTTTTCCATCATTAAATACAAATATATCTACCTCTACTTCTATATCTCTTTCCACTTCTTGTTTTGTCCATTTTCAGTCTGTGCTTTAAAGGTCATATTACCCCTGCCCTTCAACTCTGGGAATTATTATACAAAGTCCCTGGATATAAAATAGAATATACTGTAGGTCACATCTGCCATACAGATGTTTTTTAACCTCTGAATCTTGCTATGCCAGATAATTCAGAATTAAACTTACACACACTGACTAATATATTGGTGTTTATAACATGACTAAAAATTATATATAATAGGAATAACACAATGTAGCTATAACTATTTTGTTTAGAGTAAAATCATACTGTGTTTCTTTACATATTCAGGTAGTATATGTGTTTGTCTTTCCTACATGATGGTGCATTAAACACTTGTTAAGAGACAGAGGAGAACACTTTGCAAGTGGGATGTGTGTTGGCATATATATGCAAGCTTAATCAATGACATACAGTGCTAAACTGTGCAGTGCTGTGCTGGAGGAGATAATCCTCATTTGAACACTCTCCAGTGCTTGCTTAGAGATGGTCAACAATCCATGATAGAGGCCAAGAAATCTACTTTGTAATTATGGACACATTGATGCATATGCAAACCATTTTTGTCATGTTCCTGTTTGATAGTGGTTCGCATGCATAACGAAGCAATGCCTTCACATACTACACACACTGATACGCCCACCCAATCAAATCTCATTCACTCTTGCACACACAGACACATAAAAAAAACCCCACGCAGTCTCCCACACACCACATATCAGATAAGCAAGCTCCACTACATTCCCAATTCAGCCTGGTTATTGGATGCCTGGTTTTCAACATGACAAGAGTGCAGTGTGTATAATTCGGTTGCTGTTGTTATTTATTCCTGTTTTTAATGTTGTTTGGTAGTGCAGCCAGGGAGTGGAATTAATTTCCTTTCTGATGGTTGGGTATCAGTGTCTCAGCCAGATGAATTATGCTTTTCTACCATATGTCATTTCCTCTCAGCCTGGCAATACTGGAACCCTTTGGTAACGCGAAAACAAATTATCATCTGCTGGCTCCTGCTCAGATTCAATTAAAGCGGTACAGAGTAATTATATGGAAGTACAAAAGAGTAATAAATGCAAAATAATTCATTAACCAAATAATATTTATTTACTATACAACCCCCCTCATATTAAGTGTGCGATGCTGTATCTGTGTGACACCTTCACAAATAACTGCTGTGTGATGTTTGTAACTGAAGTCCAAAGACAATTTGTTCATAACACACTGTTTGTCCAAAGTGTTATAAAGACCTAATTTGCTATCCCTTTTTTTTTTTTTTTTTTTTGTCATTTTAAGTCATGTTTAAAGTCAGGCTAAGGAACTTGTCATGCTCAGAACTATTATTATTATCTATCACCATCACCCATGGAGAAAATACTGTATGTACGGTACAGCTAAATGTGGTTTAATTTACGGGCAGATGGACATCAAAAGTAATTTAGTTATCAGTAAGTAGCATAATGATGAAAAACTAAACCCACTTTTTAGTACTTAAACAGCAGCTTATGGTATAATATCTTCCCATAGCCACTTGATCACTACAATAAAGCAGTAAAAGTAATTCAATAAATAATTAAAGGTAGAAAAGGCTAAGAAGAAAATTTAAGTGTGCCTGCAACTGAAGATTTGTTGTTAACATTTATATCATTATACAATAGTGAAATACTGAAAGAAGTTGCAATGGCAAGGGAAATACAATTAGTAAAAGAAGTTTAAATAGCAGTGAAAATGGAGGTGCTGAAAGAAGCTGAAAGTTCAGTTTAAGTGTAAGCACTGAATAAAGTTGAAGTATCCATTTAAGTGTAAGCTCTGAGTTAAGCTGAAGCACCTATTGAAGTTAAAGTGCTGAAAGGAGTTGAAGATTCAGATGAAGTTCAAGCACTGAGAGGAGCTGGAATGGTGAAGGTATGATAAACTGAGCTGCAAGTGTCAGCTGAAGTGTAACCACTGAAAGCAATGAACTCCCAGTTAAACAATCAGAGATGAAAGCAGTTGAAATGTCAGTTGAATGTCACTGCAGCTAGTTGAAGTGTCAGGTGACTAGTTGTTATACATGACTAAATTCTTGGTTGTTTTTAGGCGTCTTCTTTAATTTCTGCATAGTTTTGGAAACGTGCACAACTTCTTATTTAAAGGTACTATCCATTTTAATATGCTGTCTCTGAATTAATAATATTGATAAATACTCCGACCTGAGTAAAATTACACTGAACTGGCTCTACATCTGCATCAACCACTCCTTTGGTTAGTATATCATAAATCTGAACTGCGCTGCCAACATGAGGAGTTCTAACTTTACCATGACTTGCAATGGCCTTGCAAATTCCCTTATTATTGTTACTCAGTCAGCCATGTAAAATGGTTAATTAACTTCCTCTATAACGACACCTTTGTTCCATAGAAAAACATTACTGCTATCTATTCCTTGTGAAGGGTCTTAATAGTTTATTTTATCAAGCGAGAAATGGACGGCTTGTCTTACAAGAAGCATGACACAACCAAGGTGGAGAAAAATGTTATTGAATTCAGTGCATGAAGTGTTCTTTTCTCAGACAAACCATCATACATGTCATTAGATGAGAAAAATGGGCATAGTTGCAAGGCTGCACAGTCGTTTCTGTGGAGTGTTAGTGAACTGCCACTCCACTGAGAGTTAAAACACACACACTTACACACACACACAATAAACACTGGCAAATTTAGGTCTGACACCCCATGCGAGATAGACAGTGGCCTGCAGCTAGACACTGAAAACATGAGGGGATAACACACTCCAAACCTCATAGCAAATCATCACACAACTCACTTACAACTTCCATTATTGTTCTGAATACATCTAATATAAAATATGATGATAATTATGGTCTTCAATTATTATCCACATTTTATTTAAAAAATATTAAAAGGCTCTTAAGCTGAAAGGGAAAAAAAGCAATAAAACTTAATCAGTAGTGTTACAACACTGATAATCTGTTTAGTAGGTCAGAGAACACAGCTCTCTGTAGAGAATGAGTTTTAGGCCTTGAGTCATTACACATCAGCTTTATCCTTCTGTTGCCCTTGTGGATAGATTCTTTAAGTAATGATAATATCTACAACATGATCATGAAGAGGAGCTCTGCTTTTTATTGAGAGAGTTTTGCTCAAAGAGAAGGTCTCACTCTAATATACCATGTAGCTATGAGAAAGTTTTTATGGCTAAAGATATTCATTTACAAAAGTGTAACATTTTAGATAGTAGCAAGCTGAATGATGTTCTTTATTAGTTCACAGGAATGAAACAAAGGTGCAGTTATCAATCAGATAGTTCAGGCTGGTTCTTTTGGACAAAGCAGCCCAAGGCTATCCAGCATGCATACACTCAGTGGCCACTTCATTACAGTAGGTACACCTGAACAGTCTAATGCAATCCAATACAATTGTTCTGCTGTAAAATCTACTTTTATGATACCTACAGTAAAATGTAATTGAATTTATACATTTCTGACAATGTCATCACTGAACATTATGAGCTTTGTAAAGATAGATGTTATGGCAGGGCAGTTGTATTGGGTTGCATAAGACTGTCCAGGTGTATCTAAAGTGGACACTGAGTATATATCTATACTTTATACTGTAGCTTCAGGAAGTAATCGGACCCCTTCACCTTTTGAACACTTTGTAGTAGATTTAATTTTAAATGGATAAAATTGCCATTTTTGTCCATCAATCTGCATGTAATAACCCATAATGACAAAGTGAAAACATGTTTTGCAAATTTATTAAAAATCAAAACCTGAAATCTCTCATTTACAAAAGTATTTGTATAAACCCCATTGGCAGCAATTACAGCTTCAAGTCTTCTTGGGTACAACCTTTGCTTACCTGGATTTGGGCAGTTTATTCTATTCTTACTGGTAGATCCTCTAAGGCTTCGTCAGATTGAATGAGAAGCGCCTGTGAACTGCCATCTTCAGGTCTCTCCACAGATTTTCTGTGGGGTTTAAGTTTAGGTTTTGGCCGGGCCACTCAAGGACAGTCAGAGACTTGTCCTGAAGCCGCTCCAGCATTGTCTTGGCTGTATACTTCGGGTCACTGTCGTGCTGAAAGGTGAACTGTTGCCCCACTCCCAGGTCACATGCACTCTGGAGTAGGTTTTCTTAAAGGACCTCTCTATATTTGGCTGAATTCATCCTTCTCGTCTCCCTGTCCCTGCCACTGAGAAGCACCCACATAGCATAATGCTGCCACCACCATGCTTAACCGTAGGGATGGTATTGGTCAAGTAATGAATAGCATCTGGTGTTCACCAGACATAGTGTTTGGAGTTCTGCTCAAAGGGTTCAGTCTTTGTCGTATCAGACCAGATCTTTTTCCTTGTGCTCTTAGAGTCCTTCAAAAATGTGGTTTGTCAAACTTTGTCATATGCCTATGATTCAAAAAAGCTTCCCTCTAGCCACTCTACCATAAAGGCCTGACTGAAGGAGAGCTGCTGAGCTGATCATCCATCTCTGCAGAGGACTTCTGAGGCTCTTCTAAAAAGACTGTTGGGTTTTTGGTCACCTCCCTGACCAAGGCCCTTCTTGCCCAGTTACTGACAACCAACTCTGGAGTCCTGGTGGTTCCAAACTTCTGCATTTCACAGTGGTTGAGGTTGAGGCCACTGTGCCCCTGGACACACTCAAAGCCTTAGAAATGATATTGGTAAATGGACTGCACTTATATAGCGCTTTTCTAGCCTTATTTCCAGTCTCATTGACCACTCAAAGCGCTTTACACTACGCTACTACCACATTCACTCACACATTGCTAAGCGCCTTTTCTACACAAACAGCACTTTTCACACTGACGATACATCGGAGGCAATTTGGGGTTCAGTATCTTGCCCAAGGACACTTCGACATGCAGACTCTAGGAGCCGGGGATCAAACCACCGACCTTCTGGTTAGTGGACAACCCACTCTATCTCCTGATCCACAGCTGCCCCTGATCTGTGCTTCCCCACAATTTTATCTCAGAGGTCTACAGAGTGTTGCTTGAGCTTCATGGCTTGGCGTTTGTCCTGATATGCAGTGTGAACTGTGGGACCTCATATACACAGTTGTTTGCCTTTCTAAACTACGTCCAAAGTGCAGTTTGCCAAAGGTGGACTACAATCAAGTTCTAGACACATCTCAAGGAAGATTAAAGCAAACAGGATGCACCTGACCACCATTTGGAGAGTCACAGCACAGGGTCTAAGTACTTTGGTAAATCTGAGGTTTCAGTTTTTGATTTTTAATACATTTTTAAAATTTTTCTGAAACATGTTTTCACTTTTTCATTCATCCATCTACAAATCAATAAAGTGTGCAAAAAGTGAAGAGGTCTATGTTAAGGACCCTTATTTAAAGCTGCAGTAATTAATGTTTTACATTAGCGATGGATCAAATGACTATTGTATGTATAATTTGACAAGTGTTGCTCATTGTGTTGAACCCACAGAGAATTATCACGCAACACTGCAGTTCCCATCTTTCAGCTCTTTGTTTTGATGTTACAGCCCACAACTCAACTGTTTTGGTTCACTCTCACCACACTCTCAGCAATCTAATTTTCAACCAAAATTAGGCAGCTGTTTTCAGGGAAAACCTGCCCAGCACCAAACAACAGACAGTCACAGGCATTTAGCAGCTAAGAAACATTTATTTTTCCTTATATTGCTTTGTATCTGCTGGACATGTGAATAGGCAATTGTTTGCTAATATGTTGGCTATAAGAACTTTATGAGGTGGTGATATGTCATCATTGTCTCTACAACTTGTTCTGTCGCCCCCAGACTTTCTTTAAAAGAAAAAAAATAACCAACCAGTGTACATGCCGTCACTATATAGTCCAGTCACTACTGTGCTGCTGCAGTGTTTGAAAATAACCTACCGGTGCTGTTGTCCTGCTGGCAGCTAGCTAGCACTAAGTGGCCAAAATTTCAATCTATACTATCTCAGCCTGCAATGGCTTTAGCCCCCACCGCTCATGCTCGCTCTGATTCCCTCCAGCCAATCAATGTGTTTGTGTTTTATGCCGAACCCTTGGTGCCAATTACTTATATTACATCTCTCAGTAATAATGAGGGAGGTTATGCATTAAAGGTAAACTGGCCTCATTTTATTCTTTTTTCATTAACCTTCTCACTGCTGAATCTTATCTGTGCCTCCTAGATTTTCACATGAACGTGTAATACAATCAATGCCCCAATCTGTTGTTTGTTTTGAATTCATGGACATGTTGATATATATTGTACCAAATGTTATCTACAAAACATTAGTGGATTTTATGTTGGGTGTTCTGATTTGTAGTTTGTCCCTTCCTATTTGATATTCATACTGTGTGTTGAAATGAACCTGAAGCATGCCAATATGCCAAGACAATTTAATCAGTAAATACATTTGGTTACCCTCTCCATGAGTTGCACCCAAAATTAAATGATTTGCTTGTGTTCCAAATGAACAAATAATGAATAACACCTGTGCACAAAGAAAAAAAAAGAAACAACCTTTTTGTTGCTGGACATACCACTGGCTATTTTATCCCAAGTCTTAGGCTGTATGGACCAATAAGAAACAAGGACTGCATACTGACAAATCTGCAGGACACTTCATTATATTATTCTCAATTAAAACCTGTCCTCAGCAGCATTAGTCATCTTAGTACTCACCATTCATACTAATTAGTGCTTGCCTTCCGTGCCACATGCTGGAAGAGGATATTTCAATATCCCATTAAACGATTCCAAGATATGCCTTTGATTGACATTTCCTCATACCCGGGAAGTAATTATATTATATGCTTCAGTTTTCTTTTAATAAATTCAGATTTCCTCAGTTTTTTTAGTTTTGTATTTGATTTGTGTTAAATTTATCCACATCAACACAGTGTAAGATGAAAAAAGAGCAAAATAAAAACAAGACATCCTGGCAGGCTTGCCCAGGTAAAGAGTAAAGCTTGTAAACATACAGTTCATGTGTATACATACTAATAGAAGGTAAGTGAATGCATAAATCTAAATCACATATCAGGCACTCTACCTTATTTCAAATGACTTGCAAAATACAACTTCATTAGAGGACAGCGGTCAAAACTACACAGTGACCTCACTTACAGAGATAGCAAAAATCCAATTACTCATTAATTCATAAATAAAATAAACTATAGCTACAATTCCCAGTGCACTACAGCTACTTGGGCACTTTGTGATTTAAGAATTTACCATCAGTGTGTATCTTTTGTTTGGCACATTTGCAGGGGATAAAGTCTGTGCTTCACTCAGTTTACTGACTTGCTGATTTAACGCTGCATCAAGGCCTAAATGGCTTTTAATGCTGGGCAGCTATAGCACAAGGATAAGCTTGAATTTGCATCTACCTCACTGACAGCAGATTGCATTAGGAACTATTTTCTACTGAATGGAAAAGATTTTCAGATGTCATTTTTAAATGCTGTCAGCACCACAACGAATTTCCCTTACCATCTATTATACTGTGGTAGCAGGCGACATGTCAGAGATCTCAAAGTGTAGGTAAATAAAATGAAATACCACTAGGGGTAAGAGGGAAGATGTAAGTATGTACTGTCCTTTTTGTTATTCTGGTGAATTGACCCTTTAAATTTGCAGTCAGTTAAATGTATGTCATTATTCTGGCAATGTAGATTGTGATGTAATGACTCTCATTGCCTATTTTTGGTCTAGAGTAGGTTTTACTTGTTGTACATGGTATAATAATCATGGTGAACCATAATTTTCACGGCCTAAAAAAAACACATGAATTCCAACTTCCATGTTCTGTTTTTGTCTTTTAAAATATTTTCTTCAATGCAGAGAATATGTCACAAACACATTCATTAATGTGTGTCTTGACAGAATATCTGTTACTCTGGAGAGGTTTTCCCAATGAAAAATATTATAAATGTGCTGCATAGCACTGCACATATTCTAAATGGTCCAGTGTAATGACTTTTTGGAATGAATGTCCAATGCAGGTTGATTAATAGTTGTGGGCTCTTATTTGTAGAATGCAATCTGTTATTCTGTTACACATCAGGGCAAAATTCTTTTTCTTTTTATCATGTTCTTAACATAGATGAAATAGCTCTTTGTTTTGCTTCACATGTAAATTACAGTGTTCACAGGGTAACTGTCAGCTTCTCATACAAAGAAAAGGGAAACTGTCACCTGTTACACAGATTATAACCAATTCTCAGCACAGTGTAAGTGGCAAAATACCATGAAGGTAGGGAGTGAATTAAATAATCACAGGTATGTTAATACATGTAGTGTGATTCATTATAATGTGAAAAGATGAATGGGATTCGTGAACTGAATTTTGCTCATCATAAGGCAAACTGGAGCATTTACCATAGAATCAATTTATTTTTACTTCATTAAAATCAATCAAGGCACATTTTTTAAGGTTTGGGTATCATTTATATTTTTGTTCCAATGTTGATTTTTCTTACTGATTATGTTTGTTAACATTTTTATTTGGTTTCTATCCTTGTGTTTCTCTAGTATTTGAATAAGGTATAATTCAAATATATAATAATTATCAATATTCTCTATCTTGGAGTATCACAATTTTTTTTTTTTTTTTCCACTTGAGCTGTACATGCTGCACTTCCATTATAGGGCATTATGACTGTATTTGGGAATGTCAAAAACATCAAAGATATCCGTATACTGTGCTTCAGGAAAATGCTTTGTAATGGTAGACAGACTTACTCCATTGCAGGGAGTTTTTTTTGAAGAGTGACATTTGTTTTCTTCCAGTTATTTTTTCTGGCTTTGATAGTGGGCAGGAGAGAGGTGAAATGAAGCAAGTAGGGAGAGAGAGGAGGGATGACAAAAATCATTACATTCACTGTACTACTGTATTTTGCAAAGCTTGCAAAGCCCCAAAGTTTTTGAGCTCTAGCTCTGATCCACCATTGTTAACACTGCACCCTGTGCACTGACCAGCCATATCACCATACAAAAAGGATTCTGCAAAACCCTTTTTTTTTTTTTTTTGATTAATGATCATTTTTACAGTTCATAATTCACTTAAAGGGGATTCCACTACAGATATTCATGATCCCCAGAGGATGAATCCTACAGACCTTGGTGATCCCCTGACCTTACCTCTAGTACCACCAGCAGGTTGACATTTTTAGCTTTTATTTAAATGTCTTAACAACTGTTGGATGGATTGTCTTAGAATTTGATACCCAAAGCTTGAATCCTAATAACTTCGACAATCATGACTTTTCCTATGGTGCCACCATGAAGTTCACATTTGTGGTTTCAAGTGAAATGTCTTTGCAACCATTGGATGGATTGCCAAGAAACAGACATTCATGTCCCCCTCTGCATGAATTGTAATAACTTTGGTGATCCCTTAATTTTTCCTTTAGCACCATCATTAGGTCATAATTTTAACTTTTCCAATGATTTTGTTTATGATCAAATATTTGCAAGCTTTCCAAAGTTGTACTTTGTGTTTTCTAGAAAAAGTTGAAATGCTAACAGACTAAACAAAACAGGGTAAGCATTGTACCTTCTTGGCATCAGCAGGTTTGCATTGTTAATCTGGGCATGCTTGCATTCTGACATTTGGGCCTACATACCCAAAACATGGCTGTAGTCTCTTGTCTTGTATGTCTTAGCATTTAGTGGTAGTTCGTTGGTGGTTGCTGCATCTGAGGCACCTCCCCATTAGCTTTAGTTTATGGCCATGATTGTGTCCACTTATAGGAATTGTGGCCTTCATTTTAAGAAATGCAGAATGCACGAACTTGTCCTTTACAAACGTTCTACAAGCTAAGTCATTCGATATTGTCCTCAGATCATTATTGGTTTGGTTGGGTTACCATAGACAGCTCTAATTATCCCAGCACATTTGAACTCTGCTTATGGCAAAACTGATTCTGAGGGAAGAGTCACAGAAGGTGAGGTATTTTAACAAGTCCTCTTCTGTCTCATACACGGTATGTCCTCTAATCACAGTAATAATGCTTATACCTCTGCAGCATCAAAGACAGGTTATTCTATTTGATCCAATGTGACCATTCTTTAATGCCTGTCACTGGCCATATTCTTATGTTTATATCATGGGTTTGGAGAAATCCTCATGAATATTTATGTCCCACTGCAACTGAATGCTCAGCATGAAATGAAATACTGCACTGCTTGAGGGTTGTTTGCCTTGAGACACAAATCTAAGTCTACCTATTAACTATTGCATACAAATAGAAGTGCTACAGGCTTTGAACCTGCAGGCTACTTCAATCTACTGGTCTGGTCAAATTTGAAGATACTAATTCATTTGGGTATGCACACACATTGTCTCTGCTGTTAGGTAAGCGTAAGAAACAGTCGTTCTCAGGTTTTTCTTTCCATTTCTGTTGATTTTAAATTTTATTTTGATTCACAATTTTGTATCTAATTTGATTGTAAAAGATTTGACTGAACTGGTGAACAGAGTACTTTTTAAAAAATTATTTTCTCAGTTTCTTCAAAACTGTCTTTTTACGGATGCATGTCTGTTTCCCTGACGATCACATCATGCTCTGAGCACCAAGACGGACACAGTGTATGGACACTATGAACACAGCATCGTTTTCCAGCTACATTAAAATAACTGCATTTTCTCTTCCATGGTCCAATAACTGAAGAGAGAGTCTTGATTTGTTTTCCCCTATGGCTGCAAATCTCATTTTTATAGCACAAGATATTATGTGCAAACCAATTCCAAATCCACTTTTCCAGTCCACTTTTCCATTATCACAATAAATCGGGGCTCATTTTTATGATGGCTGAATGCTGAAATACATTAAAATGGGTCTGAGAATAGCCTTGCCCTCTTGGCCGTTGTCTTTTGAATTAAATGTCAACACAGGTGTAAAACAAAATGTAACCTCATATTCTGCTGAATATAAATGTGCCATTTGCTGATATAGATGAGTCTGGAAGAGAAAGAGGCTCATCTCTGTGCCCATAAATTAACTAGGGGCTGTCCACAGTTGAGTGACACATCTTTGATTTGTAGCAAGCAGTTAATTTCAATCCAAATCCACCATGCTGTAATTTCTCGCAGCATCTTTCCTGCTAGACTGCCATGCAGAGGGGGAAATGAATACACCACCATCAAATAAATGACATGTCATGCAACCTTTCAAACTAACCCATTTGCTAATGTAAGCTAAAGCACACAGCATCCAACTTCAGACCCTCGATTAAATAAATGTGAGCAGTCAGTCAGTTAACTAGTCAAAACTAATGGCTGATGGTGGCTGGTGACAACCAATTTAATGATTTCCACCAGTGTTATTTCCCCAGTGTAATTGATTTTCACAGTGTAATTATGTCAGGACAAATGCTGTGTTTTCGGTAGAACGCTATAATAAGTTGTGTGAAACGAGGCACAGGAGGGCAGCCAGTTTGGACAGGAGAGCAACAGAGGGGTGGCTGGATCCAAGCCATGACCCTTCTACTGTCTCTCTCCAAAACTGTCATTTCCATTAGTGTAGACTCACCAGGGCCCTGACAAACCCTCATCCCTTCCAACTCTATTGGATTGGTCAAGCACTGGACTGTATCGTTAAACTCTTCATAAATGGTAGTGTTTTCTGAAGCATGAATAGCTCCACCATACTGGTAAATGAAATCAGTATACAGTACATAATGGAGAAGTTTCCTATAATGCTGAATCTTTCATTGGGATGTGAAATAGTGAGGCGGTTATGGGCTAAAACCTGGAGCTCGTCCAATATGTGTTCTTGAGTGCTGGAATTTGGATTTGAAATCATGATAGCTTTAAGATAATTTTTTGTATGGGGCATTTGGACCATAAGGCCTGCATATGTTGTCGTGACTGATTATGAAAGCGCTGTTACTTTAAATTTGCCTGCATGACCTAAGCCTGGCTCTTCCTCATGATATTCAGTTCACTTCAGTTCAATTCAAATAGCAACAGTAGGCTATATGTAGTCTGGCAGGAGCTGGGCTTATAATTTATGTGTATATAAATTAAAGATGTGTGTAACTTATAGTTTATGTCAGTGTTTTGCCATTATCAATGCATAGTATGGAATCAGAAAGTATAATTCCCTACCTGTGAAATAAAAGCAATAGAATACGTTATAATAAGGGTATTGTCTGCAAGACATGAGACTGAGAAGACAAGACAAGAAAAACAGCAGAATTGAGGAGATGAGAAGAGAAGACAAGAGAAGAGTGGAGAAGGTTCACAAAGAATGAAATGCCCTCTACAGAACATCCATTTACTCCCAAACACACCTTAGGTTATTGAGAACGATAACAATGCAGCAAGGGCCTTTTGTATTGCAGCTCACAGACACATGTTTCTCCTAGCCTGACATAATTGCCATTCTTCCTCTATTTTCTATCTGGGCAACATCAATCTCTGTTGCTGGTCTGTCAGAACTGTCGGAGGCACAGAGCAAAGTCAGGCTTCCCATATCAGGGCTTTGTGAAGTGCTGGAGCTAAGCACAAGATGCAGCTGGGGATGAGAGACCATACAACTGGCTCAGCCAAAAGACTCCATCCTCCTCTTTACATCATGTGTCACCCGATAGATTTAGTGTAAAACTCTGACTTCAGCACCAAAGCCCCATATAGGCTGACAGTAACAAATGGATTCTTGTTGTCTCTGCAATTTCTAATATCACATCAATAATGCCTAAAAGGGAAGGGCAAAACCAGGGACCATGAGAATGGTGAATATGGGGCACTTTAGAATTGATGATGATATACACACATTAGATACATAGTGCATTAAGGAATCATATTTGAAGAATGCACATGAAATCATAAAGTATGAGCCTGTGCAGTCGGCAAAAGTACAAAAAAGCAGAAGAATATCCTGTGTGCTGTGAACATAGACTAATCACTGTTTCAAATTTTTTTTTCACAACTTTGGGATGAAAAAGATTGTTTGAGGAGAGAAGCAATATTTCACTGGGTGAAATAGGTGCAGGCAATCTGCCTTTGGAGTGTAGAAGGCAGCAGTGTTTTATAATGGAAGAAATTCAATGTGACATGTCGAGAATGAATTGCTCAGTCAACCAGAAATATCCCTTGTTCTAATGGCTTGGGACATTCAGTGGCGTGTTCTCTCCTCCTCCTCCCCTCCCCCCATATTTCTCTCTATCACTCCCTTCCTCTATCTCTCTTTCCCTCTCTGTCTGTATAAACAAAACACAGCTGTAATGAATAAGATTATAAATAGTCCTTGATTGTTGAAATCTGCCAAAATATGCAGCAGCTAAATTTGAACAGCTAGTCTTAAAAGGGTTTGATTGAAGCAGAAAACAACTGACCTACTGAAATGCATTGCTTGGAATAGCAGTACTAACCTTGATATCATGATTATTTTGCAAAACAAAGAAGGACTTAAAATGCAAAACAAATATAAATTTTAGTTAGATATGCTTGTACAAGGCAATCACAAATGTTTCTTGTTTATACATCTTTTTTTTTTAAATTACTCAAAGAAAAGTCAACCTCTAAGTAAACTTGCCTAATTTTCGATAAAAATTAGTAATTTACCTCAAATTTAGTAAGATATAACAGTTGGTGGCACTTCACATTATTCAATAATATTCAAATATAATCGTAACATTCAGAAGGGGTGGTATATTTATTGATAACAGCTACAAGGTTGGCTAGTTGTGGTAATAATGATGAATTGCCGGTACATAATGTCTGACAATAGTATCTGAATGGCAGCATCTAATGACACTGCCAGCAACTCTGTGCTGTCGCTGCTTAAGCTAACGTCAACGCTAGCTTCACAAACTTCCAGAATTTGTGAAGCAGCTCGTTCTGAAAGTCCTGATTGGTGATAAGCCAGAAACCATAATATGATGTGTTTAAAAGTTTAACTGGTAAACTCTGTTTACCAACTAATTTTCATTTTCACCCACTTGCTGCTGAGCGACCTGCTAGCTATCTGTCTGAAACTGTGGTGAGATATCTTGTTTATGCAGAAAAAGACTTGCTACTTTGTCAATGTCCACTGCTTATTTTTTTTTTTTTTAAATATCGAAAATAATAGAGTGGTGTTTCTTCCTCTGTAAAAGTCCAAACAACAGCCAAAATGTTTTTTTGTTTTGTGTCTGGGACTCGAGGAAATAACGTTTATTAGCTACAGCTGGGTTCACTGGCCGGCCAAAGTTGTCATCATACTGTAGCTGGTGAAATGAATGGTCACCAGCTGAAGCTGCTACATCTTGTTAAGGCACTGTTAATTTACCAATCAAATAATTTAAAAAAACAAACGATCATTTGTTCAGCTCTGGTAGATAATAAAGTTGCTGCCTGATGTTCAATGATCAATATTTAAAAACAGAAATGGTTACAGAATGCTATTATTTTGTAAGTAAAAACTAATATTCAGTAGTAACTTTAATACCTTCTTAGAGCTAATGTCATGTTTTTCAAATGATGGATTTAGACTGAAACTCACACATGCATTATGAACATTTAGCAAAAACAAATTTAGTTTCATCCACAGAAGCATGCTAAAATGGTCACGTACCTTTATCTGTGAAGCGGGTTTAACATAATGTGGCGAGGTGTGTGCGCTGCAACAAAAGAAATATATTTTCCCCGGGTCACTGCTATGTTGTGATAGGTGTACTGCTGCTGCTGATAGAGAATATCTATTTTATCCTCAGTGGCGATAGAGAATGCACCGTCATGTATCCTTGTGCAGCATTGGTTTCTGAGTGTGTACACTCCATGATTGGCACTTTAGATATTCCTCCTGTCCACAGAGCATGTCTTACCTTACATGAAATATGATTTCTTGAGAGGTGTAATCATGGGCCGGAATATTGCTTTCTATTATCCAGGAGTGCAAAAGATAAATTGGTGCTGGGAGAAAAAAACGTTTCAGATGTCAGCTTCTTCGCAGGGCTATTTTGCACACTAGCTCAGTTTCATTGTGTTAGGTGTCTGATCGAACTACTGTTGAAGATTGTGATGATTCTCTGCTCTCATCAGAAGGGTTTTGTGAGGGCCAACACAGCATATAATCTGTTCTAAGGATGGGTTAACCCGCAGTCACCGCAGGCAGGGGATCAGGGCTTTTCTAAGAACACCTTCTTATTCACAAAACTTAGCTGCTGTCCTTGTGCTGACATACAAACTGGAAAAAAACTCTGAGGTTAAAAATATAACAGCATTAAGATAGGCTATCTGGTTCCTGATAACAGGCTGCACAATACATTACATATTAACCAACATTTTACACTCTGGGGTTTCAACACTTGTATGCCGCACAAGGTTATGGAGGAGCTGTAAATTTCAACCCAAAAGTGTGCCTGGTTTCAGAAAGCACACATCTGTGTTTATTTTTGCTTAATACAGACACATCCAGTTTATATTAGTTGTATTAATCTTTATCACTTAATATAGGCAGATGCGTCTTCCCATGTAGTATTGCTGAATCTTTAACACATTAGTGATTCAGCCTATTAGCAGTTCATTAAAGGATACGTCTGCGATATTATATTTTTTTGTCTACTGTCAGTAAGCCATATTTTTTGGTCTATCCCATCAAAAGATTGAAAAACAAACACTGAATTGAAGTATTTTCTCTGTACCCAAAGCCTTATATAGCTTATTCCTCACAAATGCACCCAAACTCCATTGTTGCCTGAAAACTATTAAAAACTCATAAATGAGCCACATCATTGCACTGGCTGACACGTCCCATCTTTATGATGAAGACGGGCACTGTAGTTTGTTAGGAGTCGATCCCACATACACCATCCTGCTGCTGTAAATACAAGCTAACGGACGACTCCTGCTTGAGCAACATGTGCCAAAAACTACAGTGCCCAGTTGTGTTAAGTAGTCGTTTTGCCTGTTTCAAACACAAAAGTATTTATTTATGACCCATTTTTAAAGATTTACCTCTTCAATAGTAAATCAATAGGCCTTGGGGCTGGGTGCCAGAGAGAGTGTACGAATGTCGGAAAGTATTAAGAGATGGACTAACACATTGTTAGTTTTGGTCTTTTTATGGAATTAGTTGACAATAACAAAAACAGAGAATAACACCAACCTCTCTCTTTAGAAGGTTTCACATTTCCCTCCTCTGTACAACTCTTGTGTGTCAAAGTGTTTGTATAGGATTAAAGAAAAAAGTCTGGTGCATCGGAAGTAATGTGTCTCATGTTTTATGCAAACAAAGCAAGAGAGGAACTGGGTAGTTAGCATGAGTGCCGATATTTATCATGGCTGAGCAATGAACGATAAGAGCACCACCCACAGAAAAACAAAACCCACAGTGTATGATTTCACATTATTTGATGAACTGTTTCAGTTACACGTAATTTGTGGGAAACGCAGTGCAAAAATTGTATTGTTAAAATCATGGAAAGAGTTCACCCTGCAGATTGCCACTGGATCATAAAAACGCCAGTGAAATTATGATTGTTAACTCATGCTGGCTAAATGGTAAACACCTGCGCTGTCAGATGAGTTGAACAGGAAGATACTGTATGTAGATGGAATGTACAGCACAACAAAGTCCCAGTAGTGGTGTTTATAATGCATGCAGTATCCCAGCTGTTTGTGGCAAAAATCCAAAGCAATCCACGGGGTATGCGGTTCAACAAAGTGGGCCAGAGAATTTGTTATTAGATCATTAGCGCTGGAAACCCCCTTCCTCTTGGAGCTAATGCACTGCTGTCTATTCACACAGACGCATCTCCTCCTGAGCTCTAGCTGCACTGAGCTAATACTCTCAGAGGCGTTAACATTAAGCTGGGCTACAATGTCCGGTGGAGCTGTGGAAAAAGGGGGCTCCCTGTGCAGCCCCATCCAGCACGCTGTTTAGAGTCAGCACACCATTAGTCAAATCTCTTCAGCCATGAAAAAAAGACAGGGGGGAGGAGGGAAAAATCAAAACAGAATATGCATGCATAAAATTCAAGACATTTGTTCCCATGGCAACCATTCAGCATGTCATTCACTTGTCAAGCCGCATCAGGGTCGATGGGGTCCATTGTCTGGGTCCTGGTGAGCATGGTTGCCTGGAACAGACCCGGCCCCCTCTTCCTCCCTCTGACCGACATCCAGGTCATTCACCACGCTGTTATTTCTCTTTAATTCACATTCGGCTCGTTTTTTCATCGCTAATCACACGACAAATGACCACCACGGCTAAAAAAAAAAAAGACGGAGGATAATGCAGCGCAGTACTGAGGAATGGCTTTTATGATTCTTATGAATAGGGGTATAGGATTAGGGAGAAATTCAGGGCCACTACCCTCAGACCAACATCTCAAAGATTTCCCTGCTTTAGTTTATAGATTTGGTGGGAGCTGAAGGCAGCACGGAGCCTCAATGTCTATGACTGGCTGTCAAGATCAGTTTAACAGTCACAATGGGAGAAAAGGCCATTTGACTTCTGTAATCTTTTCTGACATGCTCCAGAGTTGCTGCTGATTGGCACTGCTCAGGCATTTCCCCTGTGAATAGCACGGTGCTGTTTGGATGTTAAGCTTGTGCAGAGGTTGTTGGATGTCGTACATTGTTTTAAAACACTTGGTCAGGTTAATTGTTCTTATCGTTTTCACAGAATTATTGCTTGAGACATTGAGTGAAAGGGAGCAGCATTGCAGAACAGTTTCCCCAAATTTGTTTCGATCTCTCATAGCTTTGTGCTTTTTTGTCTCTCTCCTCTGTCCTCCTGTCGCTTTCTGCAGGTGCGTCTGCCTCCGGAGCTGCAGAGTCTGGATCTGTGACTGCAAACCTTCTACTGTCCCCATGATCCTGCTCAACACCCACTGCTTCAATTATAATTATTATTGTTATTGTTACTATACATCTCTATGTGGAACTTGAATTGTGCTATGTTCTCTTTTCTCATGCTCTCTCCCTCTCCCTTTCTCCCCTAACCCCCTCTCTCTTTCTCTCTCATTCCTACCGGGCGAGACAGACCGCCGCCCACCCTGAGCCCGGGAGTCTTTCTTCGCCACCATCGCCAAGTGCTTGCTCAGGGTGGGAACTGTTGGGTCTCTGTAAATAATATTATAAAGAGTACGGTGCGGATCTGCTCTATATGAAAAGTGCCCCGAGATAACTTTTGTTATGATTTGGCGCTATATAAATAAAACTGATCTGACTTGACTAACGTTTTCTGTTTTGAGCTCTGCACAAAACAAAATGGCACTTCCTCCTTCAGTTTCTAATCAACCCAACCTTTAGCTTCTTAAAATGACTTACAAATTTGTAAAAAAATTTGGCTGTGTTTGACCGTCAAACACGGCCAAAAATTTACAAATTTACAAACCAATTTGTCGTACTCATTTCCATGGCAACAGCAGTTATGCAACTGCGAAGCCGTTCCTTCTCATTTACAGCACTTCTTGACAGGGCTTTCTCAAGTTGATAACATCATGTCGCCAACTGTTCAGATGCTTCCAAGCGGCACAACATTCATTGAAAATTAAAGCCTGTGCGGTGAAGGCTGCTGTCCCAGCTCTGCACATGTGGAGCACCGATGTTGGTGTTCGTGAACTGCCGATGGTCCTCCTGAGAATGGCTGTAAGCTGAGGCTTTTGGTCAAACAGCCATCTCTCAACACAACAACATAGCTCCTCCAACCAATCACCTGCCACAGCCTAATCAATACACATCAGTGGAGATAATATATGGTATTGAGCAGTGTATAAATCTGTGTTGTTGTCAGTTCATTGTAGTTTTTATTTGGTCTAATCCTCTGCTGTGTTAACTTGAAGGGGACTGCACCCACACCTACAGTGATTTTATTGTGCTTTGCAGTAGCATCCACCATAATAACACAAAATAAGACTTTTTTGTTTTATCATATTGACTGTTTTTCACCAGCATTCTTATTACTCAATGTTTCATATGCTTGTACACATTCACCAGACACAGCCGTCATGCTGCCAGAGATCAGTCAGAAATTGGGCTGTACTTACTTGTACTACTATTAAATAAGACTCCTCACAGACCATCTGAAAAGCGAGAGAAAGGGAGATTTTCTTGGTAGAGCAGTGTGTCGGAGCTATTCACACAACAGCCAAATGATTAAGTCAGCACAGAGGCATGGGAGATGAATAAACGAGAACTTTATTCTGGTAAATTAAAAAATGAAACTAACATACAGCATAATAATACACAGGGAAATGTCACTGTAAATGGAGGGGAGTTGATAAATTACCAAATAGCAAATGCGCAGTGAGGGAGAATTAATTGCAATTTTAAATTTATAATTAAAAATTGACACCTAGAGAGAATATGTTGTTCACTACTTTGCAATTGTATTTGTGAGGCCAAAAGTATTGAAAGCTTAAACGTATCAGCCAATATGTTTTTACAGATTTCAACAAAATATACTCAACATATTATCATATAGTCAGTATATTGCAAAGAACAGGAAATCATCTTGTTATTCAGAGTCATGAGAACATTAAGGGGGTAAATGCTGACTATGCACTACAGCCCCCAAATTTCAAAAAACAAAAAACAAAAAACAAAAGTATCTTCAAAATCCAATTTTCATCTCGATTTTTTTTTTATTGATTTTTATTGTAGACATTTTTTCTTGTTGCTATATTTTTAAAACCATGTATCTCCAGAATGTCAACTTTTAATGAGGTAATGAAAACATCCCTGTTTTCAGATCGGTTTCAGTGGATTTATGGGGTTTAAAATGGTTTATTTTATGTAAGAAACCAGAGTTCTCTTAACAGATAAAGAAACACTGAATCTCTCAGTTTAACTGAAAAAAAGCTAAATCTGGACACATCAGATTTTCACTGGAAAGTGAAATTCAATTTTTTTTAAATACAAAAAGTGAACACCAAAGAATTCCTGGATTTAAAAAAAAACATGATCATTAATATTCTTGATAAATAGAGGTAGTGACCTCTTTGGCACAATGGAAGTATCGTATACACTGTATTTTATGCATGGTAATGGTCATGGACTGATAAACAAAGTAAAACCTTAACATTAACTATTCACGTAAGAGTCAAATTAGTTTTTTTCATGGAGGCTGATGTGATTGAAAGCAGCATAGAATTCTTAGACAATCACATGCAGAGATTGGGGATAAGCTTCGACAAATAAAAAGACCCGATGGTGCACTCTGGCCCTGCTACAAAGTGGAGGGTGTGAGAAAAGGGGAGTCAAACAGTACCCAAGTTTGGGGCTTCTTAATAATTTCTCCTCAGTGGTGAAGGTTTGGGTGTGGGCGTTGTGCCTAAATAGACGTGAGACGTGCTCGAAGCCCCTTCTCACAGCCAGTATCAGGCCTAATGAGGCATTAATCGGAGGTGTGGGATGTTGTTCTTTAGAAAAGCACAGGGTCAGCAAAGCACAATGAAGATGACAACAAGGACTGGGGAGGCGGTGGCCCAAATGAGCGTTTCTCTGAATTGTATGCTCAGCAATCACTTCAAAAGCGCAGTGACAGAATATTCACCAAATTTCAATGGAAAACATATGAAAAGACCTTTGAATGCTTTTGTTTGTAGGTTTTCCTTTTTCACCAGGATGATTAACCCCCCTTAGCTACCCCACCCCCACGCACGTGCGCACACACACACACAAACACACACAAAACACACATGTCAAAGCCTGTGAGTTCTCAAAGCTAGTATGTCATCATGCCTGCTGTCAAATAATGGGCATGTTTGTTAGTTTTAAGCATTTTTAACTAAGGAAAATGGGTCCTGTTATTTTGATTGCCATATTTTTATTCCATAACAATTCATATGTATTTACAAAACAGTAATTACTGCATACAAAAAGATAAAGATCTGCATTCATCATTAGCAGAAATCAGCAGTTGGTTGACCCTGCTCTTAACGCCAATGCATTTTGAGCCTATGAGGTATGTTCTTTTCCTCCTGGTCTCTCTCTTTCTCTCTCTCTCTCTCAACCAAACCAGGCAAGGCAGACCACCGCCTACCCATAGCCCGGTACTGCTCAAGGCTTCTTCCCATTTAAAGGGAGTTTTTCCTCCCCGCTGTCGCCAAGTGCTCGCTCAGGGTGGGAACTGTTGGGTCTCTGTAAATAATATTATAAAGAGTACGGTCCAGACCTGCTCTATATGAAAAGTGCCCTGAGATAACTTCTGTTATGATTCGCGCTAAATAAATAAAACTGACCTGACTTGACTTGACAGTTTCGCCATAATAACTAGAAGGGTGAAAAAAGGTTAATTGTTTTTCAGTTTTTTTGTCAAAACAGAAGATTGTTTGGTATTAATGCTATTGCATCAGTGTTTGGATGGGCTCTGTTTTCAGACTTCACTTTGTTGTCATTGTTCTTGGTACTGAGAAATAAAACAAAAGGCTTGCTGAATATGTTCTATTTGTGGAGAAGATTCATAACTGCCTCTACATTATAGCTAAAATAAATATTCAGCTAAAATATTGTATTATTTTTTGCACAATACTCAGTATGAGAAAGAACTTTTAAACCAGTGGGTTCCTTTTATACAAACAGTCCAAAAATAAAATTTTTCCAAAGGTACTAAATGTTAAGCACAGGGTCAATGATCATATGCTGGTTTCGTGCATTTTATATTTGGTTCATGCAGCCACAGATGGCTGTTAGACCCTGCCATCTGGATGTGATTGTCCAGCCCAGAAAGTGGGTATCCCAGAGGAAACTAACCCCAGATACAATGAAGGGTCTGAGTTTGACCTGCCCCCAATGATATTTGCCATTTATCTATGATATCTGGGCACAGATCTGATGTTTTCACCTGCTGCCATTTTTCATCTTTTAGTGGAGCAGAAGCTTGGGTGACATATAAGTATGCATGTAAGTCACATGTCCGGAAGTATGTCATGTTGGCTGGCAATTGCTAAGTCTGTTCCCATTGCACTTTAATGCATTTTATGTTTAGCCATAAATTTTCCAAGCTTTAAAACTTTTTTTGCAATAGTTAGATTTTTATCCAAATTTCCAGCCTTACCACTCAGGGTTTTATGTGCAATTTGAAAATGCACCTAAAAACAGAGGGATAGGAAGTTACTGACTAATATTACCAGTGTTCCCACTTTCAGTATGTAAGCTCATCATATGACCGCACATTGACCTACTCAGAGCTTGACTTAAACCTGCAATGACTGATGCTTTGGCCATTTGATTGCAACGGACTATTACCTCTTAAGTTGATATTGTTAACTTGTTACCATGCAGTTGTCTTTTTACACATCCAATAGATACATAACAACATTAGCATTTATTTGGAGCTATGATTTTAGCCACCTGAAGAATGTAAGTCAAATATTATCCCAATCTTTTAGCTTTGGTCTTTGTGGAACTATCATGCTCTTTCGCTGATAAATACTCACATTGTTCACCAGCTCCTTGATAACTGTGTCTGTCTGCTGTTTGGTAATGGGAAGGTAGTGTACAGGGGGGTTTTAGAGCTTTTCCACTAAAAACAGCTGCCAGCTGCAGCTAAAAATTAGGCTATTGGAATAAAGTTCCGGGCCATAAAACCATAAACAAACCAAAACAATGAGCTGAAGGACACTAAATTGCTTCATAGTCCGAATTGGAACTGCAGAGTTGGGGGTTTATTCTCGGTAGGTTCTTAACTAGTGGCACCTTTTACATAAACATAGTCATTTGATTCATTGTAAAATTACTGATTACGGCTGCTTAATTATAAAATATGCTATGCCTATCATTTGCCTGTTGCCTGTTATTCATATGGTGGATGAACACACTTGTGGATTTCCATTTCCTTTTCCTGACTTTTTGGAAATTCACTCAGCTGTAGTTTCCCAGCTCTGCATAGGATAACACAAATTATAGGGCATTTCAAATTAATACGTTTTTCATTTGCTTCTTTCTGATGTAGTTGGGGATAACATATCCGCACAGCCAAAGCAGACTTTTGTGCTAATTACCGCTGCAGCTGTCAGAAGTACTGACAGGTCGGGAGCCGTGCTCTAATATCAGCTGCTGGTGGGACCCCCTGCTAGGAGAGATCCCATTGCCCTCAACCAAAGATCCAAGCCGAGTGAAAATATGTTAAAAATTAGACATCTAATGAGGACCAAGAACAGAGATTAGAAAATTACGTCAGAACACAGTGGTGTATCTGTGTGTGGGGTATGCCAATAATTATTTTTTTAATAATTTATCATACCCGATTATCTGATCGCATGGCAATCTTAGTAATATCTGGGGAAGAAGACATGCTCGGTTGATATTCAATATGTAATGAAATAGAAAGAGACAATAGTTTTATCAGCAAATAATTCAATTACAGTATGAGAAGAAAGTAAACAATCATTATAGTACTGGAGATTGTGGGAGCTGTAGTGCTGTAACACAGAGTATAAAGGCTAGTATTGATTTGAATTGCCTTCCAGACACTGCCTCATCATGCCACAAACGACATTAGACTTTGATTGAAAATGCCTTTAAGGTTAACTGCTGGAAAAGGTAATTTATTGGGCAGCTACTTAATTTATTCCTCCTCTAATGCACATTCATCAGAGAGATCAATAATCAAATGATTCCACTGATTACGTGAAATGAAATGTACTGAATTAGCTCATGTAGCAATCTTAGACAGCTCTTCAAATTACAGTGGAAATATGGGATGTATTACACGGTTGCAATAGTTTTGATGGAGCAAATTAGATGAATTTCGAGAGGTGTCTGCCACTTACTCTTGATCTCTTGTTAAATGCAAATGAGCACTGTCAGTGGCATCTTAGTAAGTGCACCGTGGATCTTTTGAAAAGGGAAACAAATGGCTAAGAGGAAGACAAAGGATGGGGAGGTAGACACGAGATGGTTGAATGAAACAGGCACCCACAGATTTCTCTGACCTTTTTTCAATCCAAAATATTTTCTCCTGGTTTCAGTTGAATTTTAACCATTGACCTTGTGTGTGCTCAGTGATCAAAGCAACAGACCCTTCAACACTGAGGGAGATATTGAACACTCGTTTTTGACAAGGACCTGTCAAATGCTGTTGCCGTGGCAACGCGGACACACTGCAAAGTGATACCTCGCTCACTGTTACCGCTTGTGTTCAGAAAATGAATTAGAATTAAATTTCACTGTAATGTCATTAACTGCTAAACCTCCAGCTACAAAGGCAGCTCACCGATGTACTGACCTCTCAGTATACAGTACGCCATTGGACACTTTATTCTTCTCTGAACATTGATCCAAACATTGATCTCAGTAGTTACCATAAAAATCCCTCCGAGTTATTCCACTTTAATACACAATTGCCAAAACGGAGACATAGGTTTCCACTTGATCTGTTACCCTTTCCACCTTTTCTTTGCAAGATCCTTTTTTCCCTTTTTTTAGTCAGACAGTTAGTGAGTGGCCATGGGCTATCCCACCAGCAAGAACAAAGTTTACAAAAAGATAGTGATATTTGCATAAGGCTACATGTTTTTTCAAAGACTAGGTCTTTAAAGTTGCACTGAGAATAGGCATCCATGGACTGACCAATGATCAGCTCACCATCACCTGTTTGAAAGTGCAAATGAGATATGTGATGGATATATGCAGCAATTACAAAATAATGCCAAGTCATGTGAATAAACACACCCCTAGTAGAAACAATTAGATCAAATTCAAATGTAAAAAAAAGTCATGTCTGCAGAGCTAAATAGTAATAGATGGTTCTTACCAGCTTGTG
Organism: Xiphias gladius; assembly: GCF_016859285.1. NCBI lineage: Eukaryota > Metazoa > Chordata > Actinopteri > Istiophoriformes > Xiphiidae > Xiphias > Xiphias gladius. The sequence goes on from NC_053400.1 coordinate 10,088,919, forward strand.
ACCTCCACAACTGCTTTTAGGCTGTATGAGATCCTTCCCTTTGAATTAATACAATCCCGCAGCATTTGAAATACCTGGACCTGTATGTATTGCATACACGCACTCTTTTCAGGCACATGTCTTGCTGCACATATTTTCAAATCAATCACACACACCAAATCATTGACTGAATTATGCACAGCTAACTCCAGGAAATACTATTTGGTTATAGCTCAATATTCTATTGGATTCAAAGTTTTTGCAGTGCAAATCATTAGGAGTGTATCGGATGTGGGAGAGAGATACAATTCATGCCCACATTTCATTGTACTAAGTCTCTATATTGTTAGTCTGTATATCCATGTGTTTTGAAATAAGACTGGACAATTTCTCATGAAAATAGACAACAATATTCTTTTCCTAGCTGGAGAGGATGTTTGGTGAGCGACTGTAATTATGTGGCACTGTGACTGACACAGCTGTTTAAAAGGTTTGAGATGAGTAAAGTGACTGGTTGAAAGGATTATGAGTTATTCTCATGTTGGCTTTTCATTTCACACTCTTATTGTCTAAATGTGCACCATATAGCACTTTGCATTGGTTGTGATCACAGTGTTTAAATACAGGCCTTAGTTAGACATAAATAAATTGCCTAATGTGTTATTAAATAACATAAAGCTGATGCATGCTCATTGGATGCATTTGGCACAGTATATCAGAATTAGCCATTCTAGTGTACAGCATGCTGACACTGCTGGATCAAGACTGATAAAGCAGTTACCCCCAGTCTATAATGTTCTTTCTCAAAAACAATAATGGAATCCCTTATTAACAATAGGAACTACACATTAATCCTTTAAAAGTACAAATGACAGAGTCTGCTCCTCATTAACTTGGTTGCAATCATCAAGCATTAGTTGCTGCACTTGCTCATGACTGAACAGAGATGGCTCTGCGCATGGCAGTGAAAGGCTGGCAAGGCTGGGTGAGTGAGCTATAAATACTTGAGAGAACAAAAGAGCAATTGACTGCTGCGGTGTAGGTGTTACGCCATCTGTTAAGACAACAGAGATCCTACCTTCTGGATTCTTTATTTTCGCAAAATATTTAGCATATACCCCTGTTTTGTTCCTGTACCTGTTTGATAAAACTTTGACTTTGACTAATGGAAATAAATTTTGTGTTGAGAGGCTTAGTTCACCAACAAAAGAAGACAAAATGTTAGCTACATTTTTCCTCACGTGAGGCTAGGATCGAAGAAAATCCAATTCAAGCTCAAATTAGGTGGGAAAGCAGTTTTATAACCACACTTCCAGAAGCAGAACAAGGCAAGAGTAATAACATCAAGCTGTGACCTCCATCTAGCTCTGTATATACTGTTTTGACAGCAGAGCTACTTAATCCTGGCACAGACTCGCTACTGCAATGCTAATCAGAATCCATTTAATCGCCAAGTGCATTATACTGTATACAATAATGTATCTAGGTGACATTGGTGGAGGGACATATTGACAGTCTTGATTAAGACAGTACATAATACTGACGTATATGGCACAAGTACAACAGGACCTCAAATGCATTGCAAAGGATCAATGCAACTCATGACTGAGCAGATGTGACAGCAATATACTGAATATTTACTCCTCAATAACTTATATATTATTAGGTCTCAACCAATGCAATGTAAAACCCTTGCAAATAGTTATGTGGAAAAGGTATTAATGAAGTAGAAAATGTTTGCCGATGACATTTGTTGCAATTAATTATGCATACAGTATATGTGTCTCGATATTAGCACTGTCAATATGTTTTTAACTTGATACTTGATCCTGCACCTGCACGCAACCAAGCAACGACTAAGAGTCCCATCAGGATATGACAGCTTGCTTCCTTTAATACTAAGATTTAAGCCTTTGCAAGCTTTTATTACTCTAAAAATGAATGACTGTCATGCAGAGAAATGTCCAAAGTACTTGAAGTAATTTTGTACACTGTGTTTTAAAGTAAAACTTAGAACCTGGAAAGATCAAATGGAAGAAAGATCTGGCAGACCAAACACTCAGTCTTCTACAGGTGCCTAATTAAAAAGAGTGATCGAGGCCATTTCCAATTACATCTAGGTCATCTCCAGCAAAGCAAAAAGACTTCAGACGGTATAATTTGCTTGCAACTAGTTTTAAACCTACATTTTTTTTTTTTTTGAATTTTGTGGCCACTTGGGATCAGCACAAGAAACTAGAAGAAAACAACACTGACGTGTTTGTGAACAGTTGCTTATTATTACACATCCACATAGCAATACACAGCCAGCAAACACTGAACAAAATTAGCCTTCATTTGAAGTCATGTTTCTGTCCACATGATGGAATTAATCCGATATTATATACAGTCCCTTTACCTCTGTTTTTTTCTCCGCCAGCTCCTGAGGGAAAAACATGGCTCTTTAGCTTCTCAGTGCTCCACTATCTTCATGAGCTCGTCGCTAACATCGTCTATCTGCTGTCTGGTGTGGGACAGGTAGTGTACGGTGGGTTTATCTGAACTTTTTCCCCCAAAAAACATTTGCCAGCTATGGTTGAAAACAGTGTTGATGGGAGCAGTGAGAGTGAAACACAACAGTTAAGTTGCAGGCTACAAAACCAAAACAACTGTCATTTTACCCATTGTTAATATATATATAATGATTATTGCATCATTTGACATCAGGTGTAAATTAACCAGAAAAGCCAGATATAAGGTGTTCAAATTTTGACTGATAATGTACATTATGTTCAATAAAGATTGTACACAGCAAACTGTATTGGCACCCATTTATGGAACAGCGATAAGGCAATAAGACACCTTTCCCAGTGAGTTTCTTTTAGTTGCCTAAATTTAACCAGACCTAAACCGTATTTGTTTGATAAAATAAAAAATCTATTACATATTATACAGAGAAAGCCTGCAGCGGAGCAAGGGTTTTTTCAATAGTTTAGTGTTTAAATGAGACAAGAATAGTACCCAAAGCCGGGCTGTGGAAATATATTCTGCTATGTTTTTATGCTTTTGATGTTTTGTTGTTGCCCTAATGAACACAATCATCACCCATTCCATTGCAAATTTGATGGTGCAGGGCATTTTATAATAACATGTTTCCACAATGCCAGCCGTTTCTTTACATAATGCTTTGATAATGAATTGTATATATAACTGTTTGTTTTTAGAATTGTCATGCTTTTTAGGATGCAGTGAGGGAGCAGAGAAAGGCATCTACTTCATTAGCTTTCAAGTTTAGACCTGGTAACCTAAATCCATTAGGGCAATCCAAAATGGATCTCATGGTAAATATACGCGTGAGTGTTTTCTTTTTGTTTTCTTTTTTTTTTTTTTTTTTTTGTGAAGGCAGAGACTGGCTCTTCAAGCAAATGTAAATTTGTGTGTGCCAGACGGTGTGTGCATGTGTTTGTAATCCGTGCATGCCTGCACAGCTAGAGAATAAAAAGAGGAGAAAAGGTAAAAGGGGGAGAGGGAGAGAAACAGTGAGTTTAAAAAAAAGAGATAGAGAGGGAGAACTGAGTGCAGTAATATCCATTAGATTTATTGTGGTGCAATTCCCAGTCCCTCCAGTTCTGCCTGAGGGGGACTATATTACATTTCATCACAGTTTCATTTTCTCCTGCAGATGAGAAATGGGAGTTCTGTTGCAGTAATGTAGCATGTATGTGCTAAATTTCATCTCTAATAAAATCAAACACATCACAACTCCTGGCACTTTTGCTACAGGTCCATGACAAAATGAAACACCATCTGTTATCGTATCAAGACCGGCTTATTAGAACATAAAAATCAAACACACCCAAGGAATAAGAATGAGGATAATGAATATAGGAGGTAATGGGATGTGATGGGAGGACTGGCCTTAGAGGTGGAAGACGGCTCCTTTTGAATCACAGTCACTTTATCCCCTAAGTGCATTGAATATACACTATACATTGAAGACAAACTGTGGAATCACATGTTGAGCAACGTCAACATGCGATTCCACAGATGGAGACACGCAGCTCAGGACAGGCGAGCCAAGCCAACACCGTCCCCTCAAAAAATAGTTACAGTAGTTCGGCTTGCATTGATGTATTTGTAGACCTTTAATGGGAAATGAAAGACTGTCTGGGTATAAAAGTTTGCTATTCGATTACAAACATTTGATTTATTTGACCCAGTTCATTCTTCTTTTATTTCTGTTTTAATGGATTCTGGTAGCAGCAGTATTGCTAATATTAAAAAAGTAGTCAGAAAACAACTGAGCATGAGTACTCTAATATAAGTTACTTTCCCTCATCTCTTTTACTTAACTTTTAAATATCATTACACGCATAAATGTTAGTAAATATTCATTCAGATTATGCTTGCAAATTACACAAAAATGCTAATTTTGTCATCGGTTTGCTTTGTCTTAACACATATACAGCAGAACTAGTTATTCTTGTTTGTAATTAGTGAGAGAGAGACAGCTAGAGAGAAGGAGAAAAAACGAGAAAAAGAGGAAGGTTGACAGTATCGTTCTGGCCCGTCCTGCTCTTTGTAATCACCTATGCCGTGTTTTAATGCAGCCGAATTTGAGATATGATGCAGATGAAATCTCTATTTTATTATCACTACATGGGCTGAAAAAATGAACAAAATTACAGGTTAATGACAGCAGCTATACTGACATTTGAGCTGAGTGATGACTGAGCAAGTTAGAGGTACACAGGGTTGTCGTATACAAGTACAGCCACATAGCATACAATCAAGCTGAAAACGTATATTCAGTATGTAAAATATGAAAAATGTTGGCAAAACAACTCTGCATTTTATCAAAAATGGGAAACAGAGGACATTGGAGCAGAGACAGCGCCGCCGGAGCCAGAGCGCAGTGGGAACACGACGTAGCTGGATCCTGTGGACGTAAGGGTTGATGGTAGCAGCAGTCGTGTTTATTTGCAAGAGTAAAGTCAATAGCAGTGGTGGTGCTAAAACTAGACTCATAATAACAGTTGTAGTTGCTGGAGCATACTTTTAATAATAGCAGTAGTAAAGTACTAGAAACATATGCATATTTAAGACTCTTTTTTACAGGGTTCTCTTCTTAAAAAAAAGTCAGCCGGAAACATTAAAACATCTGCTGGAAACTGTATGGAGCTAACGTTAGATTAAGCTTAATAAGTTAACTAGCTACAGCTGATAAAATCTGCCAGATAAACAGTCGTCATTTCAGTAGGCAAAACCGAAAGTCGCCAGCTGGAAAATGAGAAGCCTGTTTTTGTCTACCTCTGTCTAAATCAATGACCAATTTTTTCGAAAATTTTAAAGAATTTCAAGTAAATCTGACAAATCTGAATTAAGTCAATGTAAACTGCATACATGCTGTACAAAACGGGAGAGGTGTAGCAATCGTAACTAAGCGGGATGGGGCTGAGTGAATGCTCAGTTTTCAGGGTTTGCTAGTTTACTGTGTTTAATGGAATTGTAAACTGAGACTGTCCTCCCATAAAAAAAAAGGACCCCATAGGTCGTATGTGCACGCAGCTTATTACAACGCATAGTCACATTTTATTTCAAGCAACATCTAGTGTTCGTATGAGTATCAGTCATTTCAGCAAAAGACCAAAAATGACATGTTTACGTTCAAGAAACAGAGCCCTCTAGAGGCCGTAACTTTTACCACATGTATTTACATATTGTAACTATGACGACAAAGGTCCTCAAACCTTAACAATGTACTTATTTTAACCCAAACCGTGATGTTTCCATAAACCTAACCAAGCCTTTGCTAAAGCATTGTCATATCATAAAAGGTTATTTATTTTTCAACAGCGATTTTTAACAGTTTATCTGTAGCATATCTCCTGCCACTGTAAAGGTTTTAATTATATGTATGGGTCGTATCAGAGCGTAGGGTAAAACAACCTATATGGTCGTTTAGGTTGGAGGACTAAGTTGTGTAAATTGTGTAATGGGCAGTGTGAAGGCTTCACCTTGGGCTCTCAGAGCCTGTGATGGGGCTTTTGTCACAATTGTATGATATTTTACAGACAAGTAATAAATAATACGTATAGCAGTACTAGTAGTATCAGTAGTAGCAGTGGCAGCAACAGTAAAAAATAGAAGTAACAAAAGTAGTAGTGTCAGTAGTAGGAGTACTGCAGCAGCATTGAGAGTTTTAGTATGTGGCTTGCTGGCAGTGGCCTCATAAAGCAGCTCATTAGCCAGCGGAGCGACAGGGTCAGTTGCATTAGCTTTATATCGTCTGTCAGTATCAAATAGCTGACAACAGGTGGGGGATTATAATCATGGTTGCACAACTAATAATACCCACTGCTTAATATATCAGTTACCGCATGGACAATGCACAGTAACAGCTAAAGGGAAAAGCAAGAGCTGTGATAGCAATGCTATCAGCACAGACTTTACTGTCTTTGTTTTAAATGGAGCAAATCCAGTCAAATGCATTTGATCTACAGTGAGGGAGCATTGGGAAATGGGCGTAAGAAAAAGAAAAGAGCAGTAGCAGAGAAGAGAAAAGGCAAGTGTGTCATCGCGAAAATGATTTCCTCTGCTCTGCTTTGTCAGTTTCAGAGTGCCATCTCCCGATAGTCATTAAATAAGTTGTGTTGTTGTTTTAATTATCGATAGTAAAGCAATCTGTTCATAATTACAAACATTTGCTTGTGGCAATTACAAACAGTGGCTGGTAGCAGTTTAATTTGCCCGCTCTAATCTTGTCTGTAATTAGAGCACACACAAGCAGAGCACCGGAGTTGTTCAGCTCCAAGGCAAACAAGACAAGACTGAAATTCCCATTATAACAAACTGCTGACTGCCTGCGGCACAAAGACTCGCCTGCCGTCAGTCTGAAACATTTTTTACATTCTAATCCATTTGTTTAGCTTTACAATGCAATTGCACTGATTTGGCAGGTTCTCATTGCGCCCTCTCTGTAAAGAGAAAGTCAAATGAAATTGGAAAAATATTTCATAATGTTGCACTACGGTGCCAACAGGGACTACATGTTGTGTTTATTCATGCTGAAAAGAGGCTCATCTTAGATCATAACACCTATGTCAATATAAGCTGCAATGTGCACATCAAGTAGGCATAAAAAGGGTTATCATTATCATACTACTAAATCAAATCCAACCTGCTTGCACTTGCTGAATTTAAAAGCTGCAAGTTGATGGGCAAGATCGACACTTACAATGAGGGGGTGTGTGTCTGTGACCACAAATTAAGTACAAAGACGTGTGTGTATATTTATAACAATCCCGGGAACATGAAAGTGTCTAAACACAGAATTTAATTGACATATAGTATATAACAAAACTGAGTACACAGCTCGAAATATCACTAAAACATTAAGTGATTCAACACTCTGTCATCGTAAGAAAACTGTATTATTTTTATGTGGAAGTGTATGGTATTTGGTCTGATGTGTAATCAAAAACAAACAGGTTAGACTGACTAGGTTGAAAAAACAAACGGCAACCTCAGTGCGACAAAAGTGAGTATACACGTGATCTCATCAACAAATTTGGGTTCTAATGCAACATGGCTCCAAATGGTAAGTAAATTGCTTGAACAAGTAAGAAACTGGATTGTGAGACTTCATAAAGATGGGAGATGGCACAAGAGCATCAGGAGGCTACCGAACATAAGCTGAAACACAGCTGCAGCAGTGGTTGGGAGGTACAGGAAGAGCCATACTTCCAATAACAGAAGGAACAATGGCCGTCTCCAAAAAACGATGCCACGCGATAATGTGCTATTTGTACAACCTTGCTTTGCAAAACAGACAGGTAAGTGCTTCTGACATGGAACAAGGATTATCTGTGGAAATTGGTGTTTCAGTGACTGATTGTACCAGTGCAAAGGACAATGTATGAAGTCAACCAATAGACGGCGTCCAAGAAGAAAACCATTGCTCATTAAACAAAACAAAACAGCAAGATTAAAATTTGCCAAAGAACATGAAAAGAGACTTGATGTGGCACATGAAACCAAACTAAATTTGTTTGGATCGGAGGGAGTCTGCTCGTTCGATGTCGATCTGGCCAGAACTGCCGCAGAGTCTGCATAGTGCCGACCATGACACATGTAGGCTGGAGTTTGCTGATATGGGGATGCGATGTCAAAAGGTGTAGGGGAGATGACATTTATAGACGGCGCTATGAATGCAACTTTTTAGACCCAAATTCAGTGATCCCAAACACGCTTCAAAAATTACACAAGCGTTTGTAAAGAAGAAAAAAGTGAAATCTATGACCTGGTCAAGTATGTCCCCTACCTTGAACCAAGTAGGACACCTTTGGAGTATTTTAAGGCAGAAGGTAGAGCAACAAACCACCTCTAGCAAAGAGCAACTGATAAGAATCATTTGTGAAAAATGGCAGAACGTCTTTCCACTTATTTGTGCAAGACTGGTATCATCTATGCCCAGGAGGATCGAGTCTATCATCAAAAATAAAGGCAGACAGACTAAATATTAAAAAATAATAATAATAATAAAAGAATGGAATCTGACTAATGAAGGGTATATTGACTTTTGTTGCAGATGGTTGTTAAGTATGGACTTTTCATTATAGTTTCATTAGTCAGACATTTCTGTTTTTCAAAAGAATTGGTTTCATTCTTCTTGGGCTCTGGCTAAAAACAAATAAAATTGTACCAAATGCAATTACAGGATTTGTTATTACTTAATATTTTAGTGGTACTGACCAGGGCTGTACTAAGTTTTGCTATATACTGTTAATACACCTTTTTTTTCCCCCCTTCCTCCGCTGCAACATCAGTGGACTGCCCATTTTAATCAGATGGGCTTACGCTGGGATCAGATGGGACAAACAGTCCTTCGCTACAATCCCACCATCCATCTCTGAATCACAGTGAGGACGAGGCTGGGGGGCAGGGAGCAAATCGTTTGACAAGGCTAGAGATGTGTGTCTATCATGTATCTACTCGGAGTCTCCTCCCACATGCCAAGCACATGTCAAGAAATCTCTCTCTGGGGTCAGCCGTGTGAAGCCACAGTAGGAACTTGAGGGGATGGCATAGAATTTGGAGGGGGGGGGTGTATCCGGGGTTATGTGTGGTGCAGTCACACAAGTTCGAAGTTCTTTTGTACTGTATGGCTGCTGAATGTTTGGGATCAATCTGGAGCTTGGTTGAAGGGAAGATGTTTGTATTTTGAATGCTAATGTATGCACATGAGTTAACTTTTATGCAACTCTGCACAAGCGAGGGAGGGATAGCATGTGTATGTATGTGCCCACAAACATTTTCTTTCTGTCTCTCTTTCTCTCCCTCTCATGCTATAATAACAATAACTCCAGGGGAACATTTTTCACTGTCACTGCAACCCCCATTCCAGTCTGTCTGAGGCCCTTTTTTTCCTCTCAGATGATAGCTATTAATTCCCTTCAGAGGCTGCTTGATGGAAGGCTAACAACATTTTATATTGTTGATACACTTCTGACTCGAGCTGCATGCTCTCAATTACAGATGAAACATAACTGGTAACCTGGTTACAAATAGGCTTCGCTGTTTAGATGATGTCAGGCACCTTTATCAAGCAGGAATGAAAATAGAAAGGGGGCTGTCTAAGGACCCCCTCAGCTTCTTTCAGTGCTGATGTTATCCTCCTGTAAAGAGATGGTTAACTGCACATACAGTTTGGCTCCGTTCCATTCCAATCTGGTGTAAGTGATTATCATTCACATTCATTTATACTGTCTCTCTGTAGAGATACTGACAAGAGCTTTCTAGATTATTCTCCCCAGCCCAGTCAATTAAACGCCCAAACCGTAATTGTGGTAATTGTGGCGCCCCCTTTTGAGAGATTGTCACCCCAGCACCAGTTTTGTTTGCACAGAAGATATTTTCCATTCTCTCAAAAACAATTGCCTGAGTTTTTGTTACAAGTGTATCACGCTACATGAGGGGTTTATGTGTTTAGGCACTGTTAAAGCTTTGTTTATGAGGGAAATGTTTGTAGATATGAATATGATGAATCAATGAAAAATGCTAATTTTTATGTTTCCATGACAAATGTTTCATCTGGGGTTATTTTCTAGCGGTAAATATGATTGAATAATACCACAGCTAAATATGACAGAATTTTTAAGGTTAGTGTCTCTGTAACAGCACCTCAAAGACTGAAAATAATATTCACCAAGGGCCTTCATTTTCCTAACACAGCGTACTGATTTCAATTTTAAATTAATTTTGACACTGAAGAAGACTCCCTGCACACTAGAGCAGGAGAAAAATGTATCCGATTCATTATCAAAGTAGATATTTGATGACACCTCTGAACAAAGGGATTTCATTATTGATAAAAAGCCATTTCTAAGGCTCAGTTTCATTTCTGCATTTCTTTGTTAAGCAGCATGTAATAAAGATTTCCTTACTCTGGGCTTTTTTATTAGTAGTAGTAGCTTGTAGATTAGGGAGAGAAGGGAAAAAAAGAAGGGAACAGAAGAAGTGAAAATAAATTGATGTTTTTTATGAGTGGCTCTTTGAATGTTTCTGCACCCTGGGTCTGTGGCCTGAATACAAACTGTTACATAATGAATGAGCGCTTTACTCAGGGAATAAAGATTAGCAGCTGACCCCTTTTACATCATCATCTTATTTCAGGAACCAGAACCTCTTGGGCATGACAATTTCTCAGAAGTATTTCTCCTTCAGCCTCCACTTTGAGAATACCCGCGTTGGTATGAAGGCAAAGAAAAATGATTTTGTTGCATTCATTATCGAATGATATACATGCATACACAATCATCATCAGTTTATAATGTCTCATGTAAAGCCACTGCTCTTGCCCACACATTGCGGTGCTGTCGTGAGCAAAGAGAATGAAGAGATGATGGGAAGATCAGGGGGAATTTAAGTGTCTTTCTAGCTTACTACTGAGGGTCAACAAACAAACACAAGCTTCTGGTTAGTGAACTTAATGAATAAATCATTGAGCATGAACCACCCCCCATCCCCCCAACTCCCTCCCCCAATGTACACACACATCAATCCATCGCCCATCACAACAGAAGCTACACGCCCCCCCCCCTTCTCTCTCTCCACCCTTAGACACTTGCACATCTGCTACCATTACATACCCTGGCCCATATTCACGATGCCATTCATTATATTGTGTCACGGTGCGCTCTGGGTCTCCGCCAGCAGAAATTAAACTCTTCAGAAAAGATAAACATCATATTACTTCATTACCCTTTTAAAACACATGCAAATTAGAGCCATTATCCCCCCCCCCCCCTCCTCCCTGCAACACACACCCGGACACACAGACACACAAACACACCCGGACAGACACACACACACACACACTTTCTCTTTATTTTCCTGGGTGATGAAGTTTGTCTGGCCGGTGTTCAGTCATTCCCTTTGTTACAAACTGACCATGAATGGGTCGAACCATGCGTCCCTACCCTGCTCATTTTCCACCTCTGAATTAAACATTAATGCCGCTTGACAGCAATAAATAACATTTATCACAATGGGGATCTAATAATGATTTGGCTACGCTCAGGCTGCTCATCAGAGTCCATCAACTGACGGATATGGTGCATGATTAAGCCGGCAGCTGACTTTGACAACTGTATCTAAATCACTCCGAGCACATCTACTTCTCTTTGATCTCCAGAATGTGTGTCGTTATTGCAGAGTTGTCTTTCCATTCACCTCTCTTCTCTTTTCACAACCTAATTACTGTCCCAATCACAGATATCATTATGGTGTCATTAAAACCATTCTGCTGCTTAGTTCTCATAGGTTTACAGTATATAAGGATTTGTTGCAATCAAGCAAAAACACAACACTGTACAGTTAAAAGTGTTAAATGTCATTTGCTTCTCTGTTTGTGTTTCAGAGTGTGGCCTTTGGCAGCCATGTCTGATTAAATCCTGCCTATGTATTCTGAAGACTTTTTTTCCCTCTCTGGTGAAGACTATAAAACATTTTGGTTTTATAATGAAAGTTATTTCATTTACCAATCACAGTGTAGCAGACTTTTTCCTCTGCAAGTTAAATGTTCCCCGTGCATAGTTTTGGCTTTTAAAGAGAAAGATCATTGGCCAACTGGATGGAAAATAACCACGAGTTGGATTAAAAGCTGTCCTCAGAACTCAGGCAAGTGTGTTTTTGATGCTTGTGCCTGTGCGTATTTATGCATATGTGTGTGCATGCATTCAAGCATGCTCATATACACATAATGCGGTCTGCCCAGTATTAATAGGCTTTGTGCCTATTAATACAGAATTAATAGGCTTGCTCTATGGTGTGATACCACAGCATAGAGCAAGAGTGAAGTCAAACAGAACATCATGATGAGAGTATTCTTTAGCTCCGCTTTTGATCTTTCTGTCTCATGTGAAAGAAAAACACTATTCTCAGACAAGTCTCTTTTTTGATCTCAAAAGGCATAATAAAAGTCTTGGTTATGTGCCTTTAAGATAAGATAGCCATCAGACCTTGTGAAGATGAAAAATATCAAAGATAATTAGAGTGAGGGTGAAAAAAGATAATTAAATTGTATGCTGGGAAAGTTAACGTCCTGGGCTTCGTTTAATAAGCAGATTCATTAACCACAGCGCTGTATCAGTATTCCATTTGTGTTTGATTAATAATGAGCAGGACCCATTTAATAAGAATAAAACATTCATCATAAACACTCATAAATCAACTAATGATATTTCTTTGGCAAATAGTACAATTGGATCTCATTAAACTCTCTCCATACAGCGGTATCCTGCATGTTAATTGAAATGCCTTAGAACCTTTCAAAATGTGTTCAAGTTAATCATTTGGTTTGATTCACAATTAGTCTAATCTCTGTCAGTGGGAAATGGAAAGTCCGGCCAAAGAGTGTATCAATTCCGCCTGACAACTGGGTCTGAGTCACCTTTTATGCTTGTGATTGGTTGTTAAGTTCCATTTTAGAGGGGATATCAGGAGGCCACACAAAGCACTAGCTCATTAATCTTCCATGAAACTGCAAGGAAATTGAGTTCAGAATCAGGACGTAAATCCCTAAAAATGGCAATAGACTTGCTGCAATTCCTAATGGGAAGCAGCAGCTGTGCAAAGCAAGGCAGCGGTGCTGTAACATGGAGCCCATAGAACCAAGTCACAGCTTAATTTAAAAACTAGTAAGCATCTGATATTTGAGGTGGCTCAAATTGAGTGCTACCGTTTCATCTTCTTTCTTGTTTCGGACACAGTGGTTTCATGAGTTGCTTGTCACCACAGTCAGACCCTTAATCGCACTTAACGTGTCAGAGGATTTTTTTCTAGTGGCAGCTCAGCCATTACAGATGAGAGAAACTGTATATATGATTACATTTTTGAACCTTTGTTTTGTGATGCAAAATCAGCTCTTATCTCATCTCCACAGATAAGTAATAAGCTATTTTTTAACTCAACTGCTTCTTTTTTCTTAAGGGTTTTTTTTCCCCCTTTATTACAGTAAGTAGTAGAGATATGTCAGGAAATGAGAAATGACAGGAAATGAGACAGAGAGAGATCTAACAAAGGTCCCCACTCAGACTCGAATCAGGGACCATGATTTGCACCTTAACCCCTAAGTCATGGAGGTGCCTCCTGATTATTATTTTTTGCTTTGCACAGTTGTTGAATATCTTTTTTTTGCAAATGTTTAACAATTACAAAAATTTGTATTTTATTCTGCATTCACTTGAGGGTTTAAGCTGTAAACACAACATCAACACATTATCACCCTTATAGAACCTTACATTCTTGTGTTTGCAAATAATTACCTCCAAATGATAATATGTGACATTAGAGTTCATTTGGAGTCATGTGTCTGGCCACTTGACAGCCTGACAGTCCAATATTTACTATCCTTAGCTCTGTTTTGGTCTCCACCAACTCAGGTAAATATCTGGCACTGTGCTCTATACCTGCTAAATGCTCCACTATGTTCACTAGCTAGTTGCTAACTTTGCCTGTTTGCACTTTGGTGCTGAGCAGGTATAGGGTACAGTACAATTTATCGAAGCTTTTTCTTTGAAAATAAAACCAAAACAATGAGCCGAAAGATGCTAAAGTGCCTCACAGAGCTAAGAGGAACTGCAGAGTTGGTTGATCATTTTCTGTGGGTTTGTCACTACAAATGACACCTTTCACATGACATTTAGTCATTTGATTCATTCTTAATATAAAAATGTTTATTAGTGCAGCTCTAAGTTTATGCTCACTAACTCTGTATAGAAAATAATAATGAATAATAATATGTAAGTTAAGCAGTGTACCTATTTTTGCAGCAACATGAATGCTCTACAGATTTCAAACAAAAATGTAATGAGGAAACATTGTTTTTTGAAAAAAGTCAGTCAAAATGTTGCCTAAAACATCAGACTTCGGCTAATACTAGCATCGAAAAGCAACTTTCATTAAAGGTTTGGCTTTATGCAGAGCTACATACAATGAATTTGATTATAAATAGCACCTTTAAAGGGTTATTCAAAGCCCACTCAAAAAGAGTAAACATCCACTGTGACAGGCAGCTGTTTTCACTCGTATCTCTCGCTACACTTCACTGGACTCTTCAAAGCACCACTTAAATGAAGAATGATACAGAGATGCCTGGGGCAAGAAGAGGGCATCTTTGACTGCATACAAACTAGCCTGTACCACTACACTGTGTCTGATGATTGGTGCCTGCTTCAGTGCAGAATAAGCTTACTTAAAGACATGGTGAGGAGCCTCACCATAATCTACACCTCACAATGCAGTGTTCATGGTAAGTCAACAGTCTGATGTTTTTCGCATTTAGAATAGATGGAATGAGTCAAACACTTATAAGTTGCCACCAGTCTTGTGTGGAATTTAATCAGTTTTCCACTGCCTCACTTATACCATGGAAATGAGTAAACAGCCACTAGTGTTATTTTTTAAAAGCAAACATGCATGTATGGCCACACCAAGAATTCCACCCTACAGACGTACAGCATGGTCACACATCAGTCTGAAGATAATTAGTAGTTATAAATTGAATTTGTTTAGTACAGCCATATATATTGTTTTGTTTTATCATCTGCATGGTTGAAAATATTATAATGCAAACCAGTGCTTTTACGGGATGCTCTATAGTCTGGTCAAATTTATCATGGTGTACAGTATCAATCTGTTCATCACACAACCATTTAATGGAAGCGAGACGTTTCACGCTGTATTTTAATGCATCAGCATCAAACATAATCCCAATGGTACAACACTTCATTAGCTGTTGCATTTTCTGCAAGCCTTCTTTAAAGCAGCTTTAATCAATATTTACATATTAGAGATCGCATGGTTACTTGTATGTCTAAGGGGATGGTCATAGTGATTAACCCAGAATTATTACCCCATTTTTCATTTCCCTTCTAGCTCATTGTTTTGGTTTTCAACTATCTTTAAAAGTTATTGTATCAGTGTTGCATTTACAGCTTGTTTTTGCTGCCCCCAAGTGGGCAAAAAATCTGTTATTACAGGTTTGGGGAATGGGGGAAAATAAACAGTAACCCTAACCCTATGTTTATCTTCCCTATGTCTCTTTCTGACTTTCTCAGCCTGCCTGTTGCACTCAGCCCTAAACCCACTGGTTCCCTCTGAAAAAAAGTGAATCTTTAAAAACAAATCACAATAGATTTTCATTTTTTAAACATAAAAAATGGCTAAATAATTTCCAAAATCATCTGGCCAGTGTAGGTTTTAGTAAAAGCCACTAAAACAGTAGGAAATAGTGTATTTTCTGGGGACTATTTTCACCCGCTAATTTGGCGCACTAGTGAGTATTTACTGTATGTGGGATTGACTCCTAGTCTTTTCATGGGATTTGTTGACCAAAAAAACAAACAAGGAAACAGAAAATATCACTTATTGTAAAAATTTTCAACTGATTCTCTAACAACATGATATTTCACCTTTGCAAAGGGCAACAATGTGTGGGAAGTTACCAATTTCAGCTTTAAAGAAGAAATGTTATTCATAAATAATCAAAGAAAAAATAGAAACAGTTATTTCAAAAAAATAAAACATTTAAAATTATGTAAAAAAACAGAGGAACAGAGGAACCACAAGAGACATTGCTAGTTTTGGGCCCCTGGTGGCTGCAGGTTTCCTTATGCTTCAGGCTCTCTACCTGTACATGCATACCCAAAGACACACTCATACTCATACACACACTCTGAGGCATTTACAGTACATGCCCACATACACATATGTATACATGTTTACTCAACAGTCCTATACTACTCTTATCCCAGTGAAGTGAAATGTAATTGTATTGGGTAATACCCCTGATATAAACAGAGAAGCTTATGAAAAGTATAGTGGTGACCTCAATCACTGGAGTGGATCACAAACACTTGTCAGCCAAGCATTTTCAATTTCAGGCACATCTGTTTACATATCGTATGTTGTTTGGATTATATTGCAGACAAATCCCCATGGAAAAACTGTTGTAAACTGTTCTCATAAATGGCTGTTTACTGTTGCATTAGTATTATATAATCTTTTTACTGCTTAGTTTCCATTGTGAGAAATTAGGAAACTGTTATTAGGCTCCAGTGGCGTCTAGATTTATTTTCCTCCCTTTGCCCCACTCTTTGAGAATAGTCTCCTTATGACCCAAACATACCAGCCTTTACAAGCTTCCTGGTATTTGGACCAAGTCCTGATGGAGAAGTAATATCATCCTTTTCCATGTCCACATCATTTCGAACACAGCAGGGATTTGTTTCATTTATGTAACAATGAAAGTGGCTGGCAGAGTGCCCACATTTTTGCTAAATGGAACACCAACGCCAAGAAGCAAGGTGCTTTTTAAAAAGAGATGGAGAGACACCAGAGAGCGCTTGTGGGGAAGAATGAAAGAATTGGATGGCAGAATAGAAAGCAATCAATGCAGCTTTGTGTTGTGCACAACTTTTACCCAATAGCTCTTCCGCTCTAGGAGCATTTGTGAAGAAAATACATGAATCAAGTTTAACTATAGTAAGGCAGAGTTATAGAATGCAGTAGCAGTCATTGCCTCAGTGAAAGACAATCGATCAACCAAAGACACAAGTGCTTTGCTCAGTGCCAAACCTTGCAGCTGTATGAAACTGTATGCGCCTTGGCTTCTATACAAAATAAACACCACACCCACACATGTAAATGCTGTCTCTCTCATTTGTACTTACATGTTTCAGCAACATCTGCACTCATTTGTATGTCCCGGTGCTTCGAGGCCACGATGATCCATGTTCTCTGCGGACTGGCAACGATCACTGATCACATAATGTGTATTAGTGAGTGTGGGAAAGTACAGACCTCTGCAAAAATGCACCTGTTGTTGGACTAAGTCAAAGTTACACCCCTGGTGTGGTGTCCAGAAAAGGGAAGATTATTTTAAAGCCGCACTGGGCAGGTTATTTTGATAGAAAACACACCTGTCTCATCCCATTCTGCCAACTTGTGTTACCGCACAATCTCTATTTGCCCAAATTACTTCAAGCTTCACTGTCAGATATGTCTGCACTGAATGCAAATGCACTGGAAGTGATCAAACCCTGAAAGCCCTATGCAGAGACAGCTGGACTTTTGCTGGCATTTTTTTGCATCTCTCATGCTTCTCTTTTTTTAGTGTCCCTGGATATAAATCAACCAGAGGCCGGCATTTTCAGTAAAACATCATGTCGTATTTCTGTCCACACAATGTAAACAGTGGTCACCGGCATTGCGGACTGCCAGGGTGCATAGTTTTTGAAAAGAACTCCGAGACGAAGAAGATGTAGCTCTGAGCAAGTAACCACTGGAGTAAGTAAAACAGCATCCGCGGAAGATATTTGAGGCTTGAAAGATCTTTTAGCTGCGATGGTCGAAACTACCCACCCGATCTACACTACATTGAGAAGGTCTTCATTTTTTTATACTTTGCTTCAAAGGGTTACTTTGGTAGTGTGTGATTGGATTTAAGTATGAATAAATTGTTATGAGTCCCTTTTCCTCACCAAAACCATATATAGCAGCTTTGATGCATCTCGTTCCACGCAGCTCACATCAGAACTGTGTTATTTTCCCCAACTTTATGTTTACCCCACAGCACTGTGGGGCAATATATTTTATTCCAGCAAGTAAATAAAGAAGAGGTTATGTAATCAATCTTTTGGGGGTTTGAAATCATAATATTGAACACAACTGTCAGCCATGCCATTAGCATGATTCATTTCTGCCGTTTTAAATTTACTATTTTCCTACAAGAACAACATTGATTCTCTGTGTGTGTGTGTGTGTGTGCATGTATGTGTGTATTCATCCATTTTTTGCCTTTGAGTGTGTGTGCGAGAGCGTTCCCCAGTGCATTGTATATGTATGCGTCTGACACAATTTCCTTCCTATTTTCTTCCATAATTTGAATCAGAGAAAATGTATTAATTTTGCAGGGGTGTGAGGAGCCTGCACAGAGCCAGTAAATAAATCTCTCCTATTATTACCCACAATGCCCTGTCAGGTCCATACATCATCTCAGCACATCATAATTAATTGCACACTAAACTATTCTGTTCAATTAACCATGAGGGAATGGATAGAGAGGGAAACGGAAAGGATCGTGAGGGGCTGCAGAGTGTCCAAACCCTCATTTTAAAATAAAACACTGATATAGTGATCATACAATTATTTATCATATAGTTGTTTTGCTTAATTTTATATCTTTTAGCCTTGTTTGTTTTCCTGTTTGTATATACAGACCAGCTCTACCTGTTTTGATAGCTTACTGACTGTCCTGGTGGAGCATATTTCCATATTTTCCAAAAGTTGTTCTATTGTACATGGACAGGAGACTTGTTCAAATTCCAGTTGCCCTTCAGTGCTGTTCTAATGGGAAATGTGCTTATGCAAAACGATCTCACCCTGGAGGCTTCACATTTTCCACCAAGGCTCTGTCAGGTCAACAGTCTCATAAAAAAGTGGAATAACATTATGAAGACAGTAATAGTTAAGTGAGTTTGTTGCTAACACATTTCCCATGTTGCCTCAGGAACATCTCAAGCCAAACATATTTAAATGTAACTCCTTAAATCTTAGAAACACTTTCAGTTTGGGTTGCATCAACTGTCCTCCTGCACCCAAACACTAAGATGGTGAAATCTTTGGAATAACTGGGGATTATGTATTGTTTGTCAGATGATTTGGACCTGGCTGTCTGTCTGTAAGGATACAATACCTTAAATTGCGACAAAAAGATAAACATGGCGAGTCAAACAAATACCATTTCCCGTCTCCTCAGAAACACATGTTTTTTGTGCTGTCAGGAGGCATGATATATGTACTGTTTAACCCCCCCCACAATGATGCAAATCTGATGCAGGGATATAGGTCAGCTTGCTCCTCCTGACTCACCAGCCTGAAATAATCAAGGCTAGAAAGTGAAAAAGGGAGTCTTAGTTCAGATAGGATTTGCGTAGGAACGCAGAGATGTTATGAGTGCTGTAGATATGGAAAAGGGAAGAGGAAATGTACGAGGAAGGATTACAGTTATGGTAAAGTAAGGATGGGTTTTAGCATTACAACATAACTGGGTCAGTAACAGATGCTGAGGTGCAGTTATAGAGAGCATTTCATCAATGAAACATGCAGTTCAGATGGCCGTCAAACCAGCCAGACACTGAGTTAACCTCGGAAAAAGTAGAGGAAATTAATCACTAACTAACACTGTACATTAAACTCCACCTAAAACAGTGATTGTCCAGTCATAGCTTAGCAACCATAACTAGGTACAGCAGGCCTCTCCAGCTTTAGATTTCTCCACATGTTGAAGCCATGTCCAATGGCACTGCAGTGGGAACTATACATGACATTGAAAGAGTTTAAGGGTTGGGTATTTTTTCTTATTTTTTTATGCCTTGGTGCCGGTGAATGCCGTGGCTGTAGGCATTATGTTTTTGGGTGGTCATTCTGTCCGTCCATCCCATTCTCATTAACGCGATACCTCAGGAACCTTGAAGGAATTTCTTCAAATTTGGTACAAACATTCACTTGGACTGATTAGATTTTGGTGGTCAAAGGTCAAGGTCACTGTCACTTCACAAAACACATTTTTGGCCATAGCTCAAGAATTCATATGATAATTATAACAAAATACACTTAATACCTTTTATCAAAGGCCTTCAAAGTCTTCACTATATATATGAGTCTAGACAGACATGGATGTAAACTGCAGCTTGACTGGTTGGCAGAGGAGTACAACCACAAGGCGGTAATTCTATTTTTTTTTGTTGCTGTGTATTTATTTATTCATTGGGTTTGTGTCTGGCCTTTTCAAAACCAAAAACGCTTGAGTAAAAGTGTAATGAATAGATTAAATAGTGTGTATATCTGGTCTAACATAAGATGCAAATGTTAGCATGTCCACTAACTAGCTTACTACCTAGAGTAGTAAACTAGCATCACATCCAAGGCTAAGGAGCTTATTATTAACATAATAAAACAATAAAACGTATTAATAAAACAGCCTGTCTGAAATATGGGACCAATTGTTGCAAATATAAGAAAGAATTTCTAGTGGTGAATCTGCCACAGTTGTCACTGTGGACAGCATGTGTGCCATAAGAGATGGAAAGCTTGACAGGCCTAACAACAGTAACCAAGGGGGGGCGGGGTTTATCAAGTGGACACTTATGAGGAGGCTTTTTTTCTCTTTTATAACATTGTAAATTGTATAATGAGCACTTTAAAGGCTTCACTTTGGGCTCTCTTGCAACGGGACATTTTCTACTATTTCATTGCATTAAACATACATTTTTTAAATTTAAAAATCTGTAATTTCATTAAATATAATTAACATAGTAAGTTGCAGAAAAATTTTAGTCTATTTTAGGAGTCTATTTTAGGAGTATTAGCATGACAAATTCTTTCTGAAACTAATTTTAACATTAGTTACAAGTTAACTGCTTTGTTTTCCTCAGTAAGTCAATCTCATTGAACTTAGTTTGTCTCACACATGAACTTTATGTTCTAAAAATCAATTTGGCTCCCTTACCTGCTTCGTTGTCATTTTCCAGACACACTCCTGAACTGGTGTTTTAGTATCCCATCACAAATCCTCTCCACGAGCAGATCTACACACATCATAGCTGCAACTTTAATAATATAGTTTCTTATAAAGAATGCACTGCAATTTATTTTTCCACAGTCACCCTACCTTTTCATTTAGCAGGATAAATACTTGTTTCATGTAGAAACCATTTCTGGAAAAGGATGAAAGTCCCAAAGGAAATTTCATATCTGATATACCATTTGTCACTGCTGCATGTAAGTCAGAATTTATGGTACCCATTACCAGATCAGTAAATCCAATGTTCTGTAGCCGAAAGCTCTTTTGTTGCTTGATTTAGTTTCTCTGAGAAATACATCTCACAATAAAGTATAAATATGGTTGTAGAGGCGATTTATATCACAAAAAAGTCAAAATAAAAACTACTTGCATGGATTCATACTATTCTGGGACAGGCAAATTACTTACTGCAACCATGGGAGATAGTTAAAGTATGTGTTGTATATATAATAACTCCTGCAAATAATACAATTTCACTGCTCAAATTAAGTTGGTGAAACACCATTACTGTTGGGAATATAAACACCATCACTTCTGGTTCAAAGCACTTATAATGAATTTGTGTGTGGAGATACAGGCCATTTGCAGTTTTCCATTTTTAGTGTGTGTATGTATAGTAGATCAGTGCAAAATACTGTAATACAAATGCTCTCCTGGTATTTATTTTATGAATACTACATGCAGTGTCCCCCAGAGCAACAACAAATCTATAGCCCGTATCCAGCTAACCAGGAAAATCTCACTGTGAGTGTGTCGCTGTGACAATTTTTTTGTTTTGTTTATAAAAATAAAGTTTTTGCCTTCCATCAAATTGTATGTCTATAAATTAAAGTGCACAGTCAATACAGTTTCACTCTAGAAATTCACATCTTCTTCCTCCCACAACTTGTTTTCCCTTGAGCTCTGCAGTACTGTACACATCCTTCTGTTTTCAAACAAGCCACTTACAGGGCCTTTAAATAACTGAAGAGAAATTCAAGGGGAACTGTGTGTGTGTGTGTGTGTGTGTGTGTGTGTGTGTGTGTGTGTGTGTGTGTGTGTGTGTGTGTGTGTGTGTGTGTGTGTGTGTGTGTGTGTGTGCACGCGTCTGTACAAAAGATCAAATGAAACCCTGCTCAGTTGTGAGCTCAGAGGGCAGGAGGGCTGAGGGTTATGCAAATGTCTTGCGGAGTATTGGAGTTCCCCTTTAGAACTGTTCCAGATAATATCCAGTGTCAAAATTATATATATTCACCCTGAGCAGCATGAAAATGAAATAATTAAATAGAATCACTTATATGATACATTTCAGCTCTAAAGGGTGATTGGGGTTAGTGTATATGTCAAGGATGGTGTCCGCAGTGTCATCACAGATCTTTATTCCCCCATTCAAATTGATTCCTCTATTTAAATTCAATATGGGTTTCAGGCCTCACTCTCCACAGTACTCTTAAAAACCTCCATCACATGTGACATGAGTGACATGCATTTCTCCATCTGATGGGTCATATACAGAGGCAAGGGGTGGAAATTCTCTCTCCTTTAAAGATAGAGCCCAAAACCGCCGTCTCCGTGTATCAGTAGTGAGCAAGAGGAGAAAAATACCTGCTTATTATGTGCAGAAGATGATGGATCACACATACATCTCCCTTATCTTGCCAACAGCAGTATATACTGCACATATCACTTACCAATGACAGAGATGCAATGGCTTACAGAAGTCAAATGGCAATTTAACTTTGATCATACTACATGTCTGATTTACATTTGAATCACTCTATGATTGCATCAGATGATTTTTTTTTTTTTAAAGAAAAGGGGGGGACAAAACAAGGTCAGAATACATTTCAGCTGAACTTGAAAGTTGTCCCTCTCCTAGCCAGTCATGCACTTCAATTTACTGTCTCATTATTCAAAGTGAAAATGAAAATTGGAGCCTGAAGCATTTGTATTTGAACAAAGAGAGGGAAGCAGATTATGAATGTTCAAAATGTAATTTCTATTACACTTCCATTATTCTTCTATTAATCACAGATTCATTCTCTCTCTGCTCTTCAAGTAAAACATGCTCATACAGTATTCATGTGCATAGAGGGGGGAAAAAGAAATTGGCAAGGCTTTTCGAAATGTTTAATTTATTGAGGATACAGCCTACTGCTGAAAAGAGAAACTAAAGTATATGTTCTAATCACAACTTATGAAATTACTCGCTATTTGACAAACATACTGTAAGTAATTATAGCAGAAGCAAAAAGCCTTCGTATCAGAATAATCCTTGTTTCTCCCATTTCTAAATCACAGTATTTGTGAATGGGGACCTGCATCTCTCTTTGTTCTCCCTGCCTTCTATAGAAAGGCTAATATTCACAAAGAGAGATGAGATTTAATGCATACTGATTACTCTGGAGACCCACTATTCAACTCTGGGAGAAAGCGTCAATTAAAGAGTTTTAAGCCTCCATAAACTGCACCTTAAACAGCTGATCAACACTATGCAGGCCTACCTCCTGGATTTCAGCTGAGTTTTGTTTAAATGGAGCAAATTCATCTCTGGAGAGAAACCTTGTAATCCCCTTCTAAATCTCCAAGCAGTTGAATAAGTATGCTATTCATACACAATGATTTTTTTACTCACACACATGCACAGAGCCGCGCTGCGCCCCAGAACGATGGCGCTGCTATTACAAATCATACACAGTCACTGTAGTGTTTAACAAAATATTAAACTCATACCACGGAAACATGTCAGCTTGTATACAAATACAAAGAGTGCATGTTAAAAGGAATGCTATCAACAGAGCACAAAAACCCTCTTGGGATATATTTGTATAGATTCATTTGGCTTATTTATGTATGTATTCATAAGCACTGGGGCATGAATGCATGGAGATATGTTCATTTGTGTGCAATGAGGCTTTGACATTGACCTTGCTTTAAAACACACCACAATGGATATACAATGAACAATAACATTTGGCTGGAGTTCAACTCTAAACCCAGTAGTTTATTGATACTGGCGCAAACAGATCTGTACAAACTGTCCTCATTATTGGCTGGCCGTTATTTTGATGAAGAGTGCAGTAACCCCTCGGGGCTAAACCTCGGCCTGCCGCAAAAGCAGAGTTCTTCTGCGTACGGTGAAGTCTTGTTGTGGTATGGCAAGTGAAGAACACAAAACTGCATTCGCCGAGCCTCAAAGCATTGCACAATAATAACACAGCAGGATTGTTTTGCCGTGCTCATTTTGATCCAGACCAAATAAAATGAATTAAGCTTTTTGTATCCAGCAGGAGAAGGAGAAGTTTAAGACATTGATTCACCTTGGGTTCAGAACCACAGTATCTAATTATAGCCATGGGAATCTAGTCAAGGCCATGGTATTTCAGGGCTGGAGAGAGACAACATTGTGCTGTAACTAAGCTCTGCTCTACATGAATCATATTCCCTATGTGGTTTGGCAGCCATTAAAACAGAAAGAATGCCCTTTCTCAGTCAGAAGCCATGGGCTAGTGTACTTCTATTGTACCAGAAAGGTTAACATTTTTTTTTGACAATGTCTGAGTGATCAGCAGAGATTGTGGCAACATACTAAAAGCAAATAAAATCAGGTAGAGTGAAACAGGAGCAGCTTAGAGGCAATTTCCCCAGTAATTATAGGAAGCTGGTTCTAAGTCAATAGGTTTGCATTTCAGGTGGAACATTTTTGATATAAGTAATCACAGCATTAGACATAGACAGGGCACCAGGCTTCTAACCCAGCAATACTTGGCACCCCATGAAAGTGTTGCTTATGCATATATCAACTCCATCAAAGAGGAGGGGAGGAAGGGGGATGGTGTCTTTGTGTGTGTGTGGAGGGGGGGGGCTGCTCTCTGAAGCACACAACCTCATTATTCAGTCTATAGAACAGCACATCCACTTCATTGTTCTTGAAATCAGCCCGAACTCACTGGGCTCATCCGAAACCCTCAGAATAGAACAGAGCTGCTTTATGTTTTAAAAGGAGCTGCCTGATGAGATCTCCAGACTGATCAGTCAAGAGTGCAGTTATTTCTGTTATTTTTTTAATGCTCTTCATTGTCAAGCACGTTGATATGATTTTTTCTTTAGAACATCATTTTTCATTAGCAATTCAAAATGATACAAGGCTGACACAAACATGAAAGATGTCTCACTGAGATGTTTTGAGCAGCGATCTCCCCGGGGCAGAGCTGAGAGGTTGCTCGGAGATGACGTGTCATGGTGAGGGATATGTTGGGAGTAGTGTCTGGAAGGCCTGGGCGAAATGGTGAATCATTCCCGGTAATGTAAACTGATTTCACCACATAGGGAGCCGTTAGAGATGGTCTGTTGTGTTGCAGCATGCCCGTTTGGCAGGCGCTCTGCCTTGGAGTGTGCAGGACAAATAATTGCAACACAAAGCAGCCTGCTCATGTTGGTCCTCCCACCAGTGTTTCATGTAAATATGCGCTAAGTATTCTTCTGCAGTTGCATCAATCATGGCAGATATGACAAGGCCCCTTTGTTCCACACAAAGAGTAT